>NW_013953164.1:97280-97893 GCF_001266775.1 Austrofundulus limnaeus
GCTGTGACGTATGCGGCCGACAAATTCGACCTTCGGAGGACCCGGCCTGCCGTTTTGGACACAGCTATTGGATCTCTAAAGTCCAGTGGTGGGCACGGTTCAGCTAACAGCTAATAGCAGAATTCATTTTTCATTTAGCGGATTAGCTTTTTCACTAGCTTTGAAAACCATTATAGACCAAATAGCTTCTGCTAAATTAGTCTAACTGCTAACTAACAAGCTAACACCAACAGTTTTGTCTTGGTCCCACCAGCAGACTGAGGGACAGTCGTCATTAGTTGTTAGTGTTAGCTTCTGCTAATGCATTAGCATTAGCGAAGCTACCTTTCTGGTTAGCTGTGCCCACCACTGCAAAATTAGAAAATAAAAACAATGTGTTCACAACCTGTCAATGGTGACCAATGGAGCCAAGTTACGCAAAAACTTTAGAAAAATAAATAGTTTGGCCCACCGAAACCCAAACAACCAATTATTGAGCTGCTATTAAACTTTTGTTCCTAATTTCTGTTGGTAATAAACACAAAATAATCAAAATTGATTCTGATTTGTTTTTAATTTTAAACGGGGTTCGTGCAGGGTCTTAAAAAGTCTTAAATTTGATCAAAAATTTTAG
>NW_013953164.1:99848-100736 GCF_001266775.1 Austrofundulus limnaeus
AGTGTGTGTGTGTGTGTGTGTGTGTTTTAGTGGGTCAGTCATGCTGTGGTGAGCTGTTACGAAGGCTGCATGGACTCACTGATAAACACCAGACAGCTGTCACACTTTACACAACAAGAGAGCAAAACTGTAACACACAACTACAACACAACGATGGTTGTTTTAGCTAAAGATGGCTAACAGACATTTTGCTTCTGAACTATAACTGAAATAAAACTGAATTACCTTTATTAATTAATAAAATCATTCATTGTGTTTGGGCGTTGTCTGACAGATGGATCCTGGTCTGATGGTTGGATCCTGGTCTGATGGATAGATCCTGGTCTGATGGTTGGATCCTGGTCAGGGGTTTAGATCCTGGTCAGGCATTTGGAACCAAACGAACTGTCTCTCTCTGAATAAAGATGGTTGGATCCTGGTCAGGGGTTTAGATCCTGGTCTGATGGTTGGATCCTGGTCTGATGGATAGATCCTGGTCAGGGGTTTAGATCCTGGTCTGATGGTTGGATCCTGGTCTGATGGATAGATCCTGGTCTGATGGATAAATCCTGGTCTGATGGATAAATCCTGATCTGATGGATAGATCCTGGTCTGATGGATGGATCCTGGTCTGATGGATGGATCCTGGTCAGGGGTTTAGATCCTGGTCTGATGGTTGGATCCTGGTCTGATGGATGGATCCTGATCTGATGGATAGATCTGGGTCTGATGAATAGATCCTGGTCTGATGGATAGATCCTGGTCTGATGAATAGATCCTGGTCTGATGGATAGATCCTGGTCAGGGGTTTAGATCCTGGTCTGATGGATAGATCCTGGTCAGGGGTTTAGATCCTGGTCTGATGGATAGATCCTGGTCAGGGGTTTAGATCCTGGTCAGGCATTTGGA
>NW_013953164.1:102183-103735 GCF_001266775.1 Austrofundulus limnaeus
GTTTTACAGTAGACCCCATATTGGAAGATGGGGCTCCATCTGAAAAGGGGGTGTCTGGACATGCAAAAATGCTTATAACTCAAAAACCGTTCAACACAGGAGCTTCAGATTTTTTATTGTTCAGCTCTGATGAAGGGTTATCCATCTGACCCCACCAATGAGCCCCTCCGGACCCCCACCCAAAACAATAAATCTGTTCTGGTGAGTTCTGGTGCATTGGTGCTTTGCGTACGTGTGGGGGTCATGTRTGCTACTGCTCTGCAGTATCTAGTTTATATAAACAGAAAAAGATGAATTTTGGTAAAAAGTCCAACTGATTTCATAAAGTCCTCATCGATCCAACAAGACTGAGTCCAGTCCTCTGAACRGGTTCTGTAGTTATCTGTAGTTTTCATTCAAGTTTTATTTGTATTTTTGCTCCTTCAGGTTTGATAAACGAGTCGACTCRGAGTCAACAGGCCGGTTTAAAGCCAGAGCTTCAGGTCAGACCAGAACTCTAATCCTTACTAAGGTTTTTATAGATTCGTGGGCCCGGCGGGGTCAGAATCAGATGTTCACTTTGTTTCAAACATCAAACAAGGTGGTTTAGGTTTTCAGGTCTTTAGAGCCACCTGTTTACTGGACAGTTAGTTACAACTGGTCTGGTCTGAATGGTCTGGTCTGTGATGGTCCAGTCTCATATATATTTGTAGTTTTTGACTCCAGCAAACTACCTGTCTGACTTCCTGTCGGACTTCCTGTTTCCTCCATCTTGAAGTCTGGTTTGTTTCTCAGATACAGTCCTGTCTGACTCATATCACCATGGAAACGGCAGCGTGTCACCCGTCTTCAATAATTAACGTGCGACGGCAGCCATCTTAGCTTTTGGCTCAGTGTTGGTGCCTGCCGGCCCGTTGCCTTGGCGACAGAGCCGTGTTGCTCCGGTGACTCTGTGACGACTTCAGATTTTAAATCTGATCTTATTTTACCAACAAATATGAAGCTGTTTTTATATTTGTTTATGTTTGATGCTCTGAGTTCTGCTGGCGGCGACCCGACTCGCCGGAGGTCCTGGTGTTCTCAGCCTGACGYGCACGCGTCGGGCTCACGGCCTCTCCAGGACTAAATGTGTCAGGAGTTTATTTATTTACAGCTGATTGGTTATTTATGAGGCTTTATTTGGAGCAGGGAGGACGGGTCCAGGGAGGAGGACTGACAGAGTCTCTAACAGAACCAGAACTTTTATAAGCACTGATAAAAATCAAATAAAGCACATTTTCAACAAGATCAGAGTGATCGTTACACTCCTGTTTCACTCATGTCTCACTCCACACACTCCTGTCTCACTCCACACACTCATGTCTCACTCCACACACTCCTGTCTCACTTCACACACTCCTGTCTCACTCCACACACTCCTGTCTCACTCCACACACTCCTGTCTCACCCTCACAGATGCTGACAGCTGATTGGCTCATTTTAGTTTTAGGATCCTTTTCTGATTATTGTACACTCGTCGTCGGCTGATTTTAGCTCATATAACCGTCAACTTTAGTTGCAGCTGGAACTATAA
>NW_013953164.1:104580-106748 GCF_001266775.1 Austrofundulus limnaeus
ACACACTCCTGTCTCACTCCACACACTTCTGTCTCACTCCACACACTCCTGTCTCGCTCCTGTCTCACTTCTGTCTCACTCCACACACTCCTGTCTCGCTCCTGTCTCACTTCTGTCTCACTCCACACACTCCTGTCTCATTCCTGTCTCACTCCTGTCTCACTCCACACACTCCTGTCTCGCTCCTGTCTCACTCCTGTCTCGCTCCACACACTTATGTCTCACTCCTGTCTCACTCCACACACTCCTGTCTCGCTCCTCTCTCACTCCTGTCTCACCCTCACAGATGCTGACAGCTGATTGTCTCATTTTAGTTTTAGGATCCTTTTCTGATTATTGTACACTCGTCRTCGGCTGATTTTAGCTCATATAACCGTCAACTTTAGTTGCAGCTGGAACTATAAAGTGGAAACTGAACGAGGTTTGTGTTGATGTGAAATTTTAGAATCAAACTTTATTYAAAGTGGCTGTGACAACAAATTTTTGTTATAAATATGAACAGATTTTTGGAAAGATAACATTGAAAACATAATGTTAAACTAATTTCATGTCGCTGAGATAAATGGTTGTTGAGATATTTGCCTGTGAAGAAACAGGAAGTGRCATCAAAGGGGAATGTCTGCATGTAAACAGAGCATTGCTACAATAGGTAACAGACTGTAGAGAAGACTGATGTTTTTTTAGATCATTTTGAGTCTATCAGAGATGAAGAACAGTTAAAGTTTAAATATTGTTTCAATAAAGACCAGAGTTTATTTTCTTAAAGAGTTCCCCTTTGATGTCACTTCCTGTTTCTCTCTAGCTGAGCTAAGTTCAAAAGAAAATGTGTGATTTATGTGACCAAATGAGTAAAATCGTGTTTTATGCAAAGTTTCTTTAATATAAAGTTGTTTTCTTGGACTTTCTGAAGGATAAACATGATCGTGTTCAGTAGCTGTTTCATTGTTTCTGTCTGAAGTTCAGTCTTTAACAAGTGAAAGGCTCAGTTGGGTTGAGTTCAGTTGACTTGAACATTCAAGAATATTCCACGTCTTTGCTTTAATAAACTCTGTTTTGTGTCGTTGTCCATCTGGATTATGAAACAGACCAATCAGTTTGTCTGGATTTGAGCATTTTGTCTCTGAATACCTCAGAGTTCATCCGGCTGCTTCTGTCCTGAGTCACCTCATCAGTAAACGGTGATCAGAGCCACAGGCAGCCGGGCCCAAACATCACTGTTTTACACCTGATGCAGCTTTGGATCATGACGCCTTCACCAGACTGTTTTGTTTCATCATTCTGGTAGAGGTTGATCTTTGTTTCATCTGTCTAAAGAATGTTCTTCCAGAACTCTGCTGGCTTTTTACATTTTATTTTATTTTATTTTTTTCCAAAGTCCAATCTAGCCTTTTTGTTCTTGAGGCTCACAGGTGTCCTGCAGTGTGCAGTGAACCCTCTGTGTTTACTTTTATGCAGTCTTCTCTTTATGGTAGATTTAGATATTCATACCTGTACTCCTGGAGAGAGTTGTTCACCTGGTTGGCTGTTGTGGTTTGTCTTCAACACCACTGTTGTCTTCTGAGGACRTCCAGGTCTTTGTGTACTGATGAGTTCATCAGTGGTTTCCTTCTTTATCAGGATGAACCAAACTGTAGATTTTGCCTCTCCTGTCGTAGTAATTTCTCTATGTCTTTTTCTGTTTTCGCAGCTTGTTTGCAGAGCTCCTTTGACTGCATGTCCGTCAATATAACTATACCCTGAATATGTTTTAGTAAAAAACAAACTTTATGTCCAGATAAATATGGGCCTTAACTGTAGTTTAGTTCAGTAAACAGCACTTCCTACTCTCCATGTCACTATTTCATTTCCTCCTCTGACCTTTCAGACCCACTTTGAGACTCCAGGTCAGCACTTTGTAGTTTTCTTGTTGCCGTTTTGTACCCTCAGTTACCATATTTTGCATTATCAATGCCTTTTTTGTACCCTCCTAGTCACTATTTGAAATCCTTATTGTGGCCAGTTTGTACCCTCCTTTTGCCATTACAACTATCTGAGACTCCATGTCAGCATTGTGTCTCCTTCGTGTTGCACATTTCGTCCATCCATCCATCCATCCATTTTCTTCTTCCTATCTGGGATCGGGTCGCGGGGGCAGCAGCTTCAGAAGGGAGGCCCAGACCTCCCTCTCT
>NW_013953164.1:114433-118205 GCF_001266775.1 Austrofundulus limnaeus
CACACACACACACACACACACACACACACACACACACACACACACACACACACACACTTGGAGGATGATTTCAGTGATCTGGGAATATGGAGACTCGTAGCGAACATAATGTGGTTTTATAATGTCCCCCCGACACAGGAAATAGCCGGAGGTCTGGGACTGAGAGGAGAAAAGACCATCAGAGGGAGGAAATAACGAATCGCGCTGCGGTTTCTCAGACCTCAAAGAGTCCAATAACTCTGATAAATCTATAAAACCCTCCAGTCCAGACTTTTCATCTGGACCTGCTTCATGCTGTTCAGGGTTTCAGGAGGAACTGGACCGAGAGGTTCACCCTGCATCGGTCTGTCACCAAGTCAAATACAGAAAACTAAATCATGTGCTCGTTTATACGTCAACCTGGATGCACCAAACAGAGCTTAGATTATTTTTATCATTAAAAAGGAGGATGAATAACATTATTTACACAATTAAAAGTTTTGTTGTCAGGCGCAGCTTCTCACTTTCCATCAGCTAATGCCTGTTCAAATWATTTTTTATCTGTTTATTTTAGTGTCCAGATTAAACAGGCAAACAGGATGGTACCATAAGATGTTGATTTTTTTCTCACTTCACCAAATAGATGGATGAATAAAATAACAGGATAGATAGATTGGCAAAAAAACATTATGGATACGTTGGCAAAACAACCAGACAGATACATCGGTTGGTGAAACAACCAGACAGATACATCGGTTGGTGAAACAACCAGACAAATACATCGGTTGGTGAAACAACCAGACAGATACATTGGTTGGTGAAACAACCAGACATATACATCGGTTGGTAAAACAATCGGACAGATACATCGGTTGGTGAAACAACCAGACAGATACATCGGTTGGTAAAACAACCGGACAGATACATTGGTTGGTGAAACAACCAGACAGATACATCGGTTGGTGAAACAACAACTGGACAGATACATCGTTCAGTAAACCTACCAGACAGATACATCGGTTGGTGAAACAACCAGACAGATACACAAAAAAAAAACACATTTTCACCATTGCTACAGATGTTTCTTATGTTCTTGAAGGCTTTTACTAAGTTTATAAAACCTGGACAAAGGTTTTACTTGGAGATTAGAATAAATGATTTATGATTGTTTGGTTTTTGTAACAGTTCAGAACATTGGGACAGACTAAACTCATTAGTTGTCTTTGTTAAAGCAAGATGGTGTGATGGTAGCGATCCTTTTTTATACAGGAATCCAAAYAAGTGTTTGTTTCTTATCCAACTTGAAGACCAGTTTTAAAAGAAAAAAAAAGCTTATTTTGTTTCATCTTCAATAATCACATTTTCAAAAATCTAGTGAGYTGGTAAATTTAGTTGTTTACACTCAGTCTGTATCATAATGTGGTTAAATTTTCAGTCCTAACTAATATAATGTTCCTGAACAAACACACTGTCTTAATGTTGTGTAATTAGTGGTCAATTAAAACGCTGTGACTTCACTGACTGTCTGACTCTTTGATGTTGTGGTTCCTGGTTAAACCAGACACCATCTTGAATTCATTTATGAACCACAATGTAAACACACAACCGGACCTTCTGCTTTTTTATGTTTTACCTACCTTTTTCTGGAAGTGACTCTATGATTGGTTTATTTTTCTTTAATTGCCTCTTGAATCCTTTCATCCTTTTTATTTGTAGCTTTAGACATGATATTGTTATCTTTTAACTTTTACATATTTTTAAACAATTTTTTTCCTATTTTCTTCTTTCATAACCACTGGAAATAACTAACTGTAATGTGTTGGCAAAATTAGTTAAAGTAATGAAGCTAAGTTTGAATGAGACCTCACGTTCAAAGTGCAAAAGTTTATGACTTTCAAGAGAAATTTGTTATGCTAAAAAACAGTGGTGGGCATGGTTCCGCTAATCAGCTAATAGCGGAACTAATTTTTTTGTTTAGCGGATTAGCTTTTTTTTACTAACACTGAAAAGCTTTGGGAGACTGATTTGCTTTTGCTAACTTAAATTTTGTCAACTTTAAGTGCGCTGATCGCTAACTAACAAGCTCACATCAACAGGTTTGTGTCTTCAGCTGGAAGGAGAGAAAGACGTGACGTAGACTGAGTAATAGTCGTCTTAGCAGTTAGCGATTAGCTGTTRGTGTTAGCTTCTGCTAATTTTTACTTGTTTAGCATTAGCAAAGCTAAAATTKTAATTATCAGATTGAGTTAGAAAAYGTTTTTGTTAGCTGTGCTCACCACTTTTAAAAACTACAGAAAATCTTCTCTAAATCCACAACTACATTTTAAAACTTTCCTGAAGTTTTAACTCTATGCTGATGACATCATCATTTATTTAGACACTTAAAACAAGATGCAAACTAAAGAAAACAATCAGCTTAAACTTTATTTTAATATTTTGTTAAACTTTCAGCTCCATTTGCAACACTTATCCATAATGAACAAAACTATTAGTGAGGCCAACTGAAAGGAAAAAGCTGTTTTTGTATATTTTAGATACAAAATTTGTCTTGTTTWCTTTTAATTCCTCTTTATACCAGAAACCACAATAATGAAACAACTTTTTTCAGATTTTTCTACATTAGGCTGATATTGTCATGACTTTGTCACCATTAAACTTTGTTTGAGTGCCAAAAGCATTGAGGTGATTTCATTGGGAAGAAATCAGAGAAACGTTAGCTGCAGTTGTTTTGGTGAATCCTAAGTCTCTGAATATTTTTTTCTTTTTGTATTTTGATGTATCGTCTAAAACTGTCACCAATGAGTAACATGGGAGACATGTTCTGATTCAAAGCTTTGCCTGTTTCAGAGATATTCTTAGTAATAATGGTGTTTAGTTAAAGCCATGATTATTTAAAGACACAACTAAGGCCCTGTTTTTATTGGATATTTTGGAAAAATACAAAACATAGCTGTTTTCTACTTGTGTTCAGTTTTTGGTTAACATTTTTTAAATGGGAAATTTTCCTGAAACCTTGTTTACAGCAGCTCCATGTGAACTGCTAAGTTGATATTCCCATTTTGTTCAAGCTTATTCTTTATTATTATTTTCCGTCGTAGAAACCCAAACAACAATGGAACTGGATTTTTTTTCCTGTTTTGGGTGCCTTGTTTTTATCCTGTTGCCATTGAACTCTCTGTGCTGAAATGGTTGATAACAGGATAATTCTACACAGTATCCGTCTTTACCCAAGCTAAAAATGTTTATTTTTTAAATTCTGTGGCTGTTGCCTGTGTTAGCATAAAATGAGATCATTTTTAAAGGACAGGATGTATTTACTTAAACATTTGTAAGGTTTGTCTGAGTCACAAAAGCATTTTTAACAGTATTTTTATGTTTTCAACACTGAGTGTGTTACGTTGTTGATGAGAAGTAAAGCTGCTAACTGGGTTACTCCTGAAGGAGAAGCGACATGGATAATTTATAAACAGTCTGCTGCCTGAGAGCAGGGAGGTATTTTTATTGAAATTAACGTCAGCTGATGTGTGAAACTGTAGCGACCGCTCGGTAYGTTCAGGAGGCCATGAATGAACTGAAACACACACGGGCCAATTCATCTTTTCCTCGTTTTCACTTCGTGTTCCCCGTGGTCTCCGGTTCTTCACTCATGGTGTCACACACCTCTCACCGCTTCGTTGTCCGGCCCCCCGGTGTTTTCTGTCTGAGTGACTCCACGACCTTACCCCCCCACACACACCCCCAGTCACAGGTGCACTACGTTCACACACACACACACACACACACACACACACAC
>NW_013953164.1:118215-120011 GCF_001266775.1 Austrofundulus limnaeus
CACACACACACACACACACACACACACACACACACACACACACACACACTGAGTCCACTTGTCTTCACATGGGGGGCTCTAATCAAGCCTCAGGAAGCCCGAGCTCCACAGGGAGCTCTGAGATGGTGTGTGTGTGTGTGTGTGTGTGTGTGTGTGTGTGTGTGTGTGTGTGTGTGTGTGTGTGTGTGTGTGTGTGTGTGTCGAGGAATGTGTCGGTCCGTGAAACACTCCATGTGTGTGGAGGCGCTGCATGTTTTCAATTACACACAAGTATTTCTGCAGATGTGTGAGAGCGTTTCTCTCTCTCTTTGGGAAACATTTTTCTTTCACTTGTTTCTCTCAGTGCTTATTTTTCTGCACTAAAATAACTGAAGACACCAGTAAAAAAATTAAAATAAAAACCCGGCCGCTGTCCTCTTTGTGTTACGGTTCTGTAGTTTTGACAAATTTCTTTTAGTTCGGCTACTTTTACTTTTTTACAGTTTATCTTTGTGTAACACTTTTATTTCTTTCTCTTGTTTCTTTTTATTTATTTTCTTGTTTCTCTTTATTTATTTTCTTGTTTCTCTTTATTTATTTTCTTGTTTCTTTTTATTGTTTCTCTATATTTTCGATTTTTTAATTTTCTATTGTTTCTCTTTATTTGTTTTCTGTTTCATATCAAATTAACTGGACAAACTGGTAAAATGATGCATTCTAAACATTTCCATTATTATTTTTCTGTTTAGTCATTTTGTAACGTCTAAAAACTGGATGGGCTGTAAAAGAACCAAACTCGCTCTCTTTATTTGTCTTGTTCAGCTTTAGTCCGTTTATTTTGTTTTTCATTATTAAAATAACGGAACAAACTGTTAAAATGACGCAGTAGTTTTGTAATGCTTATTTTTTTTAGCTTTCATTTCTCTTATTTCAGCTGTTTTTAGGTTTTTCCGTACTTAAAGAACAAGACATTCTTATTTAGCTGCAGTGCTTCTTTATAAGTTTGTATTTTTATTTTTCTGAGTCGTTTTACAACATTAAACATTCAAACAGGTGGTAAAATTATGCTTCTTTTTATTTGACTTCTTAGTTCAGAAATATTTATGTTTCGGCACTAAAATGACTGAAAAGCCCAGTAAAATAACCAAACACATCTTTATTTAATGCTTAGTATCTGTGCGTTGTTTTTTTTTTTTTTTAAGTTTTTAATTTTATTTTATTTTTTTACATAAAATAACACAGTAAAGTGACTGCACACTCTCTACGGGCGATGCTTCTTTTTCCTGGTTTGATTTTTATTTTCTTTCACTTGTTTCTCTCAGTTCAGTTTGTTTCATCCTAAAATAACCAAACAGACCATTAAAAAAACTCAAACTTTCTCCTCGTAGTTATTTTATTCATATTTAACATAAAATACCAGATTATTAAGATGACTGAATATATGCTCTCTATGCTTAATACTTATTTTTATTTTGTTTATCTTGATTTTGTATTATTTTTACATATTTAATAACTGGACACATGTTTTTGTGTTTAATACTTTCATTAATTTCTGTTAGTCCAGTTTTATATCAGTTAAATATCTGGATAGATACTTGTTTATTTGTTGTTTTTTTTAGTGTTTTTATGTGATAGAATAACCGGACAGACTGGTGAAAACCAAACGTTGTGTTTTGATCAGTAAATTGTCACTTCAAGCAGCAAGGTAGACTGAAATACTCATTGTTGTTGTTGTTTTTAGTCTAATAGGATGTTCTAAACCAGTGTTTCCCAAAGTTGGGGTCGGGACCCAAAGTGGGGTCCCGAAACATCAAGGT
>NW_013953164.1:121287-124163 GCF_001266775.1 Austrofundulus limnaeus
ATTTATTTAACATTTAACGTTTAAAAACAAGCCTCTAAAAGTTGAGCTTAACACGACTAGACTATCGTTTTAATCAGCTGCAGTTCGAATGAAAATTTTTAAACTTTTTTCTATTTGTTAGATTTGAATCAAACCATTGATTTTTGTAGCCATTAAAACTTRACGAAGTTTTATTTTACCTGATAAGTGACTTGTTTCCTCTCAAATCCTCCAAACTCTCAATGACTTGGACTGTTTCTGAGAGTTTTCTCTGTCAAACTGAAACTGAGGTCTTTGAACGTGTCGTGTCACCTCTGTTAAATAATGACCAGATGTTTTGGTCATTTACAGTTCAAAGACTTGGTCAACACAAAGATTAGCTTTGTAGTTGGCTTGAAGTTAACGTTTTAGTCTGTATTTTTGTCTCTCTGTCTTAGTTCAGGGATGAAGTGACAGACAAATGTTTTTACCTTTTTGACCCTGGTGGTCTTTGAGGTTCTTCTCAAACTGGGGTCCCAGGACCCCCAGGGGTCCACGAGAATTTGGTTTGTATTTTTTTAAAATGCGTGGAGAACAATGAACTAATAAAACAAATATATTAAACTAAATAAAATATATATTCCCATGGCATTTAGGGGTTGAAATGACAATAAATTATCTTAAAACAGCATGGGGTTTATGAGGGGGTCCCTGGAATTTCTTCGCCCTTGTAAGGGGTYCCCAGACCCAAATGGCTCGAGAACACCTGCTCTAACCCAGCCTTTAGGACTGGATCTAGGTTCTTTAAAGAGATTACTAGTTGTGCAACAATACATGTACACGTATCAAACCGTTCAACCTAAGAGTCGGGGGCTGAAGAAGTGGAGGCACAGGTGCAGCTGAGTGTTTGTCTGTCAGGAGGTTTTGTGACGGCTCCTCCGGGTGTTAGCATTCCAGCACATCTGCTTTGGATGAAGCATGGCCGACCCTGAGAGGAGGAGGAGGAGGAGGAGGTCTGAGGGAGGGAGGAGGAGGTCTGAGGGAGGGAGGAGGAGGTATGAGGGAGGGAGGAGGACAGGAACCTGTTTAAGTCGTTTCTTTAGCTACATGTTGACGACTGTAAATACATCTAGTAGCTCGTAGCTAAAGAGATTAGCATTAGCACCTGCTCTGAAATGGAAAAATAAAAAAATCAGGTTTTTGAGCTAAAATCTCTTAAAGCTCTTTTGGCCTGAACAGAAAAAAGATTCTCAGAAATATAAAAAGTTTTTTTGGCTTCAGAGGCTCTGATCTTCTTCAGGTCATGTTAGCATTTAGCTTAGCATGTCTCTGTTGTCTTAAACTTAACAGAATAGTTATTTTGTGTAATTTCRGATGTGTTGAAGACAAAAACGTAGTTTTTATCAGAGTTTAAAAGCAGCTCGTTTTGAACCGATTCTAAGAAAAGCTTCAAACGTTCCTGAAAAACTAAAAAAAAAATTTTTTTCACATTTTTCCTCCTTTTGTTTCCGTTCAGTCTTTTTATCTGCGTCCAACTTTCTGAGTGTTTCATTCGTCTGTTTGTTATTTTACCAGCAGTGTTTGAAACAGAACTCCTGACGGGCCCAGCAGAACCTCCAGCTCTGAGTGTAAACTCCAGACTTTCTGTTTTTAGCTTTTAAAACGAGCCTCGCCGTAAAAAAATGACAAATCTTTAGTCATTTTAGACGTTTGATCAGAAATAAAATCCAGTGAAAACAATGAAAAACAACTAAAACTACGACCAGCTAAAAAAGGTAGATAAAAGACAGATTTTATTAAACAGTAAAYAAAAACAAAAGCAGCTAAATGTTAGCTAAAAGCTACTTATAGCAACAATTTAGCTAAGTGTTTAATCTTCAAATATTTTGACAAAAAATGCTAAAATTAGCAGAACAGTAGCAGAAACTTGTGGCACAGACAGGAAGTGAGTTGTAGCCGAGAGCTGAGCGCCAACAGACATCAGGTCTAAGTGGTTCTGTCCCGGATGAGCAGAACCCTGCCTCTGCCCCGACTGCAGGAGATCAGAACCAGGTTCTGACCCTGAACCAGGTTCTTCAGCTCTGTTTCGTCTTCAGATCAGGACGAGATGTTTTCAGCTGCTTGATGTTTTGACTGCACTTCACTGTAAACTAAAGATTTACGTTTTAATGCACGATCAGCAGAAAATCAACCTGAAACACAGAAACTCCACGTTTAGCTAAAACTTTGCTTCTAACTTCCTCTGAATGTGACCCAAAGCAGCTACAGCTGTTATTTGTCATCACAGTGTGACCTCAGTTTAAAACAGTGACTCCACAGGTGGGTCTCCACAGGTGGGTCTCCACCCAGGACTGAGTCGTGGAGCTGCTATCAGTGGGTCACAGTAGAGTTCATATAAAAACTCGTCAGGATTAATTGTGGCATTTAGTTTATAACAACTGGATGACTGTTGGACGTGGCTGATGTTTTTTCCTCATACTCTGGTTTATGTTAGCGTTTGGGTTAGCGTTAGCATTAGCTGCTCCCGCACACGCGTTCCTGACTGCGATTGTGTCGTAAACAAAGTGACAAATATTAATTGTTGACAGTTTTTCTAACATTATGATTTTGAGAGACTTATTAAAACAAATCTGATTAAATCAGCTTTATACGGAAGTGCATTGCATTCACCAAATAAAAAAAAAAGGACGCCTGATCTCATAATTACGAGATCAGGATCTCATAATTATGAGAAAAGATCTCATAATTACAAGATCTTATCTCAAAATTACGAGATCTTATCTCATAATTATGAGATCTTGTCTCATAATTATGAGAAAAGATCTCATAATTATGAGATACTATCTCATAATTATGAGATAGTATCTCATAATTATGAAATACTGTCTCATAATAATGAGAAAAGATCTCATAATTAC
>NW_013953164.1:125784-128146 GCF_001266775.1 Austrofundulus limnaeus
TGTGTGTGTGTGTGTGTGTGTGTGTGTGTGTGTGTGTGTGTGTGTGTTTATGATCAGGTTTCTGCTCTCAGAGAGGAAAAGGAGGAAGTTTGACTTCAGATTTAATGACTTTTTCAGGCCTTGACGTGTTTCTCTGTGAGCGCCGCCGCTCAGGCAAGGTGCATTGTGGGAAGTTGGCGACCTGTTTCAGCCRGCGCCTGTGTGTTAACGTTGTGTTTACGTGTGATTTGCGCAGAGAACACGAGTCCAGAGTGAAGTGTTGCTCCTCTGTAGTCCAGCTCTAAAAATGTACTTTTATTAAACCTCAGATCTTCTCAACCTGCGTTCTTTAACCTGGAAATGTCCCATGATGTCCACATGTCCTGACTGCAGGACGAGACTTTAAAGTCTCAGCGTTTGTTGTTTTGTGTCTTTTAGAAGACAAAGGAAATCAGAAACAAAAGTGGAGGKTTTTGTTGGACAGAAACAACTTCTAGATGTTTTCTGGGTTTAATGATTTCTCTCAGCGAGAGCAGGAAGTTGTTGTTTTTTTTTTTATCGTGAGCTCCATTTTAAGACATCTGTCGTCCATCTGAACATAAACACTCTGAGGTTCGTCTTCAGTGGAGAATGGATGTGGATGTGGTGGACAGGAAGCTCTGAGAACAGCTGTTTCAGGCTTCACGTCATGCAGCGCGGGCCGGCGTCATGGCTCAGCGTTCGCACGCTATTCACATACACACACACACATTAAACACACACACATTACACACACATAGACACTCGATCCACACCAGGTCCAGACTGGACATCCTGCTGATGAAGAGCGCCGCCTGTTTCAGTGATGATGATTTGCTGCTKGTTGTTGTTGGATGTTTGCCGCTCGGGACGCCGTCTGGTGGGCGTCGCCACAGAGACCAGTCCGTCCCCAGACTGGTGCGAGTGTGAGAAGGTCAAACAGGAAGTTACTGATGGTCAGGAGGGTTTATTTACTGCAAACTGAGGTTTAAACTGTTTTTGTTATTATAAAGATGAGTGAAGATGAAGTGGTTGGTTTCTGGTGGTTGAGGTTAGGGGTGTAAATCACCAGCTTTATCACGATATTATATTACATTGGGTTATGATTCAATATTTCTCCATATCACAAAACRTATGATATTGATTCACATCAAACATAAGATGAAGATATAGATTGATATTTTCATTTTGCCTCGATATAATTGAATCATTAACCATTTAATTGATATATCGATATAGTTTGATGTATTGTTACACCCCTAGCTRAGGTTATGATGGTTGACTTTTTGGTGGTTGAGGTTTTGGTAGTTGAGTTTTTGGTGGTTGAGGTTTTGGTAGTTGAATTTTTGGTGGTTGAGGTTTTGGTAGTTGAGGTTTTGGTGGTTGAGGTTTTGGTAGTTGAGGTTTTGGTAGTTGAGTTTTTGGTAGTTGAGTTTTTGGTAGTTGAGTTTTTGGTGGTTGAGTTTTTGGTGGTTGAAGTTTTGGTAGTAGAGTTTTTGGTAGTAGAGTTTTTGGTAGTTGAGTTTTTGGTGGTTGAGGTTTTGGTAGTAGAGTTTTTGGTGGTTGAGGTTTTGGTAGTAGAGTTTTTGGTGGTTGCGGTTTTGGTGGTTGAGGTTTTGGTAGTAGAGTTTTTGTTGGTTGAGGTTTTGGTAGTAGAGTTTTTGGTGGTTGAGGTTTTGGTAGTAGAGGTTTTGTTGGTTGAGGTTTTGGTAGTAGAGTTTTGATAGTTGAGTTTTTGGTGGTTGAGGTTTTGGTAGTAGAGTTTTTGTTGGTTGAGGTTTTGGTAGTAGAGTTTTTGGTGGTTGAGGTTTTGGTAGTAGAGGTTTTGGTAGTAGAGTTTTTGGTGTTTGAGGTTTTGGTAGTAGAGTTTTTGGTAGTTGAGGTTTTGGTGGTTGAGGTTTTGGTAGTTGAGGTTTTGGTGGTTAAGGTTTTGGTAGTAGAGTTTTTGGTGGTTGAGGTTTTGGTAGTAGAGGTTTTGGTAGTAGAGTTTTTGGTGGTTAAGGTTTTGGTGGTTGAGGTTTTGGTAGTAGAGTTTTTGGTGGTTGAGGTTTTGGTGGTTGAGGTTTTGGTAGTAGAGTTTTTGGTGGTTGAGGTTTTGGTGGTTGAGGTTTTGGTAGTAGAGTTTTTGGTAGTTGAGGTTTTGGTGGTTGAGGTTTTGGTAGTTGAGGTTTTGGTGGTTAAGGTTTTGGTAGTAAAGATTTTGGTGGTTGAGGTTTTGGTAGTAGAGTTTTTGGTAGTTGAGGTTTTGGTGGTTAAGGTTTTGGTGGTTGAGGTTTTGGTGGTTAAGGTTTTGGTAGTAAAGATTTTGGTGGTTGAGGTTTTGGTAGTAGAGTTTTTGGTAGTACAGTTTTAGGTAGTTGAGTTT
>NW_013953164.1:128484-129957 GCF_001266775.1 Austrofundulus limnaeus
CCTATGGTTCAGGTGTAGTTCCTGTGGTTCAGGTGAATTTCCTGTGGTTTAGGTGTGGTTCCTGTGGTTCAGGTGTAGTTCCTGTGGTTCAGGTGTAGTTCCTGTGGTTCAGGTTTAGTTCCTATGGGTCAGGTGTAGTTCCTGCTTGAATAATATCACCTGGCATTGATATAAATCATTACAAATCCAAAGATTATCTGTAGAGCAGGTAAAGAAAACAGCAGTGAGGTAGTGTGGTCAGTTGTCCTCCAGCAGCCTAAGCTTATAGCAGCAGAACTAAAGGATAACTCAGGAAACCCAAACCAGCCCTAACTRTAGGATTTATCAGAAAGGAAAATCTTCAGTCTTGAAAGTTGACAGAGTGTCAGCCTCTTGGACAGAAACTGAAAGTTGGAGCTATGCCTCTCATTTTAGAAACTCGAGGAACCACGAGTAAACCTGCAGTCTGAGAACAAAGTGCTCTGTTAGGAAAATATGGAACAATAAGATCTTTAATATTTTCTGAAATAAAAATGAATAATTCAAGTAGTTTAAAATATATTTTAACTTCAAATTCCAGGTAAAATTTATCTTTAGACCCGATGTATAAAACAAACCTTGATATAAGTTTCTTCTCCTCTCAGCTGCTGGAAACTGGATCTGCTCCTTAAAGAGAAAAAAGACTTCTTCTAATAATAGTTGTGTCAGATTTGTCTCTAATTGTCGACGCTGCTCACACCGTTTGATATTTCTCCACCTCGCTTTGTGACTGATAGCTTTAATTACGAGCGCCACTCCGACAAACCTAGCAGCTCCCCTCTTCCTCCTCCTCCTCCTCCTCCTCCTCATCATCATTATAGCTGCCTGGGATATTGCCTGTGAAACCATAATTGGTGTTTATCATTGTGTCAGAGTTACTCCACTTTTAACAAATTAGAAATGAAGCCTATTAGAGCAAACTACATGCAAATTGATATCTGAGGCTAATTCTGTGAGGGTGTTTTACAGCATCGGACCCGGATTAATTCACCCCACCGCTTAATACATATATTTGTATTTGCACATGAATGTATCCAGGTGATTATGCATTAATTAGCATATGGAAATGAGCATGTAGTATGAATAAAGGAGAGGGGAGAGACAATAAAAAAAAGAGAAACGTGCTAATGAGATGAGATCAGAGGAACAAGAACAACAATAAGGGCAGAAAAAAGGAAACATTTAAAGGAAGRACGAGAACAGAGCGATGAAATATTTGCTTATACTTGGAAATAGTTATTATTATTTAAGGACCAGCTTCCAGTCCAGAACACAAGAACAGGATCTGGTACCGACGTCCTAAAAAACAAAACAATTGCCTGTGAAAGAAGAAACTTTGTGATTTTTTTAGCTTTGGTTAGCTTTTTATTTATCAATGAAGCTAATAAACTACATAAAGCAGGTGATSCTAAATAAAGAAAACAAGTTAAATGTTTATTAAATATCACATAAGTT
>NW_013953164.1:130995-139787 GCF_001266775.1 Austrofundulus limnaeus
AATTTTTAAACTCATTTTAAATTTTACACAAAAGAAGAAAATTTAACTACATAAATCAGTCTGTTGTGAGTTTTATGGTAAAATGTGTCAAAGTTAAAACTAAAAGCAAACTGTTGGCTAGCTAGCTTGTTAGCAGTTAGCTTTTTACTGCTGTTTTTTGTGTGTTTTTGTTTTCTTACTGTTTTTCTCTGCTGAATAAATGGATATTTTTCACCAACTAACATCGAAAAACTTCATTTAAATATAAATTCTCCCAAGTTGTTGTTTGTCTTTTGYGTAAATGATAATTTCAGAGCGTTTAGCATGTTCTGCTAACAGCTGYGTCACATCAGATTTCACATAAATCATAACGCATTCTGGACTAAATGTTGTTTTTATTTGTTTATTTGATTTAAATGAAAGAGTTGCTTGTTTTTAATGTCAAATCTAGTTTTTACAAGTTAGCCGATAGAAACTAGCTTGGATTTTTATCTGTTTTATTAACACAAACTTGTTCTCCTTTCAGTCGTGTTTATGTTTAGTTATTTGTTTTGTTTGTTTAAACGGACGTGTGGATCAGTCTTTCATGTCAGACTCATGAATGTTTCTGGTTGTCCTACCTGCTAATGGGTCCTGTTGGTTCAGGTGTGACCCTTCAGAGCAACGACTGAAACAAACAGACAAAAAGACTCCGATTATCAACCACTTGTACCTTTTCAGAGATAAAAGAGACATTAGCATTTCTGCCATGGTTTGTTTTTATTTTCCTTGTTTGTGTCCACACTCTACGAGTGGACGCAGTGAAGACCGGGGTCGCTCGTTAAGTAGCTCTGATCCACACAAAGACATAAACATCTCCTGTTCAGGAGGCTCCCAGCATGCACTGCGTCCATTGAAGAGATGAAGGGACTCCCCCGTGTTGGGGGATCCATTTCTGACCTCTTCTTACCTGGTCTGTCCAGCTGCCAGTTCAGCCGTCTGGTCGAGGAACGGAGGACAGGGAGCGTCTTCGCCCAACTACGAGGCTCCTCTGCACTCACTGGTAAATAATCAACACGCCATAGAAGAAGTATAAGTTAACCCTGTTAGCGTCTCGTTAGCGCATGCTAACGCCGCTTGTCTGTCGCTCTGCAGCAGAGTCGCATCGAGGACCGTCTGGAGCGTTTGGACGATGCCATCCACGTCCTGCGGAGCCACGCGGTCGGGCCGTCGACGGGCATGGCGAGCGGTCACGGCGACATGCACGGCCTGATCGGGGCGGCGCACACGCACAACGGCGCCATAGGGGCTCTGGGCGGCGGCTACGGGACGGGACTGCTATCGGCCAACAGACACTCTCTCATGGTACGAACCGGTTTCCTTCCTGATCCAGGACAGCTCAGGCTGCAGCTGAAGAATATGGAGTCAAATCTCATCTACTCTTGTTTTATTTTAGGATATAACCTTTTTTTTAAAGATGTTCTTCCTGTTTTAAATATTAAAATAATAAAGTCCAGCTTGAGGAGCAGCRAAGTCACCAGGTTCAAACTGAAAACACAAAACGAAATGACAGAAACATTTTCCATATTTGAGACGTTGCACTTTTTTTTTCCCCTAAAACAACAAACATAAAGAGCCAAACAGCTGTTTAACATAAGGAGGCAGAACATTAATGACAGAACGTTTTATAAACAGATCCAGATCCCTGCTGAGCTCCTAAACAGGCTCAGTCTGGGCTTCATTTTACTTTTGACCAGATCTTGGAGAGTATGGAAAAAATACATCAAGGTTTGGAAGAGTATTTGTTTTTCCAAACTAATCCCATTCTTTKTTTTCTAAAAGATAAAAACAGAAAAACTTCACACAGATTATACGTAAAATCTGGATACTGTTGTTATAAATCAGCTTTAAATTGATCAGAGGAACGGTCAGGTGGTTAAACAGGATATGAAAAAAATAAAAGTTAAACAACAATGATGATGAAAAGTATTTTATCTCATTATCTTACTCTGTTTTTCATGACTAACATGCTAACAGTGCTATATTCCGCTTACATAACTAATATTTAACATGTTTATAATATATATAATTTATAATAATGTTTATTGACTCTCTGTGGAGAAATTGTATTATTTATTATCATCATTATTACTACATTGTATAGCTGACGTGCTAACGCTAAATAAAATTACTGTACGCCCACAGTTTACTTAGCTGTTTTTTGCTAACATGCTAAATTGCCTTAATTGCTTTATCTTCCTGACATGTCATCATATTGACAGCTTGCTAACTGTGCTATAGTTAGCTCTCATGCTAAATAAATGTTAACATGTTTASTAATTAAATCACATAGCTAACATGYTAAATTGCTAACATTGTCACRTACTGCTAATATGCTAACCAGAAACATGTTTACAGTTTATAACTATCTATTGCTAATGTAGCAACTTGCTAACACTGCTGCATATTACTAACATGCTAACTAAAAGTTAACATGTTTACTAATGACACTGAGTTGCTGACAGGCAAAAATGCCAACTAAATGATGTCCAATGTGCAAAACATACAGAGAATTGAAATTGCGTCACTCTCCTTCCCAGTTACAGCAATAAACAAGTAATCAGCTAAAGTAGCACAAATCAAATAATAATGTAAATAATCAAAAAAGTCACACTAAATGTTTAATAAAACAAGGACACATATGAATGAATGTGGGACATCGATACAAAAATAATAGGTATGGAGGGGTACTCAGTAGTGCAAAAATAGAGATTTTATCTTTGCTAATTAATGCTAAAATGCTAACTTGCCTAAATTGCTCAATCTTGCTGCTATAATTGAAACCTAACAAATTTTTTTTACTGTATGCCCATCTTATTAACATTCTGACAAGGCTACATAATGCTAACTTGTTAAAATGCTATATTTCTCTTTCATGTTTACTTTACCARTTTGCTAATATACTTGATTGCTACATTGTCATATATTGCTAATATGCAATATAAAAGCATGTCTGTTGTTTGTAACTTTACCTATTGCTAAATGCTAACACGACAACGCTGCTGCCTATTGCTAACATGCAACCTAAAAATTAACATGTTTATTAATTACWTCTTCTTGCTAACATGCTAGCTAAAAATATGTCTGAACTTTGTTGCATTTCTGCTAATTGCTAACATGCTAACTCGCCTAAATCAGTAATCTTTATAGTTATTATGTATTAGCACAACATCATTTTGTTTGGTTCTCTCAGGTCAGTATTTAAAAATACTTTAAAGTCTTCAGTTTACATGATAAAGTACTGAGGCTTCAAGTAGCTAAAACATTTTAAAAAAACTATAAAACAACAAAAAGCTAAGAGTATCCAAACATTTTCATCTTGCTAACATGTTTGACTGTRTGTACATCATAGTGACAACATGCTAACAATGCTACATAATGCTAACTTGATAACAATGCTAAAGTTCCCTTTCCTGCTAATTAAAATTTAACTTGTTTGCTACTTAAATTGCATTGCTAACATGCTAACTTGCCTAAATTGCTTCTTTCTGCYGACATTATAATAAGTTTGTTGATGGCAWGTACWAACRTGATAAATTTASTAGATATTGCTGTAATGGCAGCTAATAGTTAACATGTTTACTTGTTTAAAAACTAAGTTCAAGTTTATTTATTTAGCACCAAGTCCCAACATCCGTTGTCTCAGGGCACTGTACATAAAAAGAACAATATAAAGAAGAAAGCAGCAGATTGTGTTGAATCACTTCATCACAGTCTCCCATCCTGAGCAAACGGTGGAGGAAAAACTCCCTGCTAATCAGGAAGAAACCTCCAGCAGAACCAGGCTCAGGACAGGAGACCATCTGCCTCGACCGGCTGGTTGGAGGACAGGAAAGAGACACAGACAAACACAGAAGAACTGGTCCAGGACTGGTCCAGGTGCACCTTCTTCTGGAAGACAACATTGATACATATTGCTAACAGCTAAGATTAGGTGTGTAGGAAAATTAGCATGCTAACAACGCTACACGGTCAYGTGTTGACGTGTGCTGAGGTGAGAATAAATTTGTTCCTGGTTTTATAAGAAAAGAAAGTTAGTTTTTTTCTTGTTTTWGGTTCTGGTCTCACGACCACCGACCTTATCGACCTTAAAAAGTCGGACCCGTTTCCTCCGAACTAAGCTTTTTTTCTGTAAAAGTGTTTTAATCATCTTTGAAGCGTACGTTCGCACTGATGATGTGAAGGAAACTCTCTGATTCATCTGGAGATTATTCGAAGCACTTCTCTGCTTTTTGGACTCAAGTTTGGCCTCGACTGGTTTTATTCACGTCCCAATAAAACGTTCTGCGTTTACCTGGAAGTGCTTGTTTTTACGAGCTCTGGGAGGGGGACGAGTGCTGAAAACACTGTTTAGTTCCGACCTCTTATTTCAGAGTTAGTTTATTAAAACAGCCGAGCTGTCACTGACGGGTCCTGTGGTTAAAAACATCCAGAACAAGTGGCTCTAACGGCGCTGAACGGGACAGATTCTTAGTTTGTTTGTTGTTGTTTGGGTTTCTAGGTTTTCAGTTTGGTTGTTTTCAGGACATCTGCTAAYGTCCGTGTTGTGTTTACGGTACTCTGCTGTTCATGGCATAAACAGGAACTTTAAAAAGGAAGTGTTTCCTCCYGCTGACATTACCTCTGTTTCTGGTTCAGTCCTGCATTTTTTTCTTTTTCCAAATCTTCCCCTCTGCTGTTTATATTTTGCTGCAGCTTTTAGCGGCAGCTCTGCGCCGCCTCACTCGTACTCTGCCACATATTTACCACGTTACATATTTGCTGTCGTTCCTGTTTTGATCTTCCTGTCTTGATGGGCTCCGTCGTCTCTCTCTTCTTTTCACACAGCTGTGTGCAGTTAGGTCTGAGATGCTTTCGGGCTGAGATCATAACTTTGGGAAAACAGGTGGTAAACTGATGTTGGACACAGATTCAGAGCTGAACCTTCAGAAACAGACGCTGGTGTAACGGTCCTCACAGAAGGGTTTGTCGTTTAATGTTCAACTTTTAACATGGATACAGARTAACTTGATGTGAATTTTCTGAAAAATTACAGACTGGTTGAAATGTAAACAAAAACTCTTAAAACTGCGGAAAAAGACTGTTTAAATCGTCCGTTTGGAGCTAAAACAGGCTTTGTTTTTTGGGGGGTTTTTTGGTTGTGCTACCAGAACAAAGATGAAAACAATTTTTTTAAACAAAGTCATAAATTTATTCTCATTTATTTTAGCTGACATTTCAAGAAGTTACAGTGTAGCACAGTTAGCATGCTAATTTTTCTACAAATAAGCTAATCTAAGAGTAGCAATTTAATGAAATAGTTAAGATGCTAGCATTAAGTTAGCCATAACTAGCAAAGTTGACAATAGGGCTGTGTATTGGCAAGAATTTGGCGATATGATACATATCATAACAGACGGGTCACGATACGATATATCCCGATATATTGCGATACTGTAAGCAAGGCGATATATTGCGATTTTTTTTGTCCAAAAATTCTATTAAATAAAAACCTCTTACTGAAAAAAAAAAGCAAAGCTAATGTTTACTTACAATGCTAATGCTACCCTTACTCTCTGGCGCTCAAGAGGTAGAGGAGCCAAATGTCTGGCTCACTGCTGCCAACTAGTGGTCAGAGGCTGAACTACAACATAAAAATGAACGGTTGGCAAGAAGGTTGACATTTTAAACCTTAATAAAAAATCGATACAGGRCTTTAGAWTATCGATACAGTATCGGGAAATGAAATATCGCGATATTTCAGTGTATCGATATTTTMTTACACCCCTAGTTGACAAGTTAGCAATAAACATCAAATTTACAAACTGCATACAAGTTAGCACATTAGCAAAGTTTATGAGAAAGAGCCTGCTGTATGAAGCAAACTGCCGTTTATTTATTTATTGTAGAAAAGTACAGCATGTCTGGATGTTATATTCTTTTACAGATTAATAACTTTGAGTTGGAGTCATGCTAGTGTTTTATTTGAAAAGTGACTCTAAAACAGGAGAGGTTAACAGGACAAACATCATCCTCATCCATTAAATTGTGGTTCAGTTACTGAGAGTCTTAATCTGCGTCGCTTTGCTTTAAAGCCTTTTAAAGCCACACTTTGACTAAATGTGTTCCTTTAAGCTGATAAAAGTGGGCCGCTGCAGAACCAGAACTTACTCCAACAAGCTGAAGAGAAGAATATCAGAGTCGATCGTTTCAAACTAATCCCTGCTGCCTGAAATCTTATAAAAAGAGAAAGCTCTCTGTGYAAAACAGATGGACGCCTCTCTGACAGCAGATTAGATTTTACTGTTGGGATTTATGGATAATATCTGTGCGTGTGGTCAAATAACGAGTGAAAAAAAATGTCCTTTTACGGTTTGTTTAATCATAATTTAGGTTTTAACCAGTTTTCCTTCGGTTAAATCTCCACGTATGCTAATAAAATGCTGCTAAAATATGCTAATATTGTCATTTTAATTAAGTTCACCTTTTTATCTCTGTTAGAAGTTATGAATATTCATGAGTAAAAGAGGTTGCGGTTGTTGCATGTCAGCATGCCGCCGCTTGTTTATGAAGATAATTAGATAAATAATCCTGAGTGGTCGCTTAATCCAACATGGCGTCGCAGAGAAAACACACTCGTCAGCACTTTTTGTTTAAAGGACAAATAAAAAACAAAGGGAATACACGATGAAGGGTCAGAGCGGCAGGCATCATGAAGACCAAGGATCGTTTCACACAAAGTACAGATCAGCTGAGAAACCTGAACAACCATGGAGAAACAGAAAGAAGGACGTTAACCTGGGAAACATCCAGGCAGTTAGTTCCACTAACACTAACTGCTAAACAAGAAGCTTCGCTACKYTAASGCTAATCCACTAAACAAGAAGCTTCGCTATGCTAACGCTAATCCACTAAACAAGAAGCTTCGCTATGCTAACGCTAATCCACTAAACAAGAAGCTTCGCTATGCTAACGCTAATTCAATAAACATGAAGCTTCACTACGCTAACACTAATTCAATAAACAAGAAGCTTCGTTACGCTAACACTAATCCACTAAACAAGAAGCTTCGCTACGCTAACGGTAATCCACTAAACAAGAAGCTTCGCTACGCTAATGCTAATCCAATAAACATGAAGCTTCGCTACGCTAACACTAATTCAATAAACATGAAGCTTTGCTACGCTAACACTAATCCACTAAACAAGAAGCTTCGCTACGCTAATGCTAATCCACTAAACAAGAAGCTTAGCTATGTTAACTGCTAACCGCTAAATAGATATTTTTTATGTGGAAGCTAAAGCTAACCACTAAGACAATCTTTTGGGATCATCTGTGGCAAATCGACCAATCAGAACTWGTTTTAGCTTGATACTTCCAGTTTAACCCTTTCAGAATAAAAGCATTTCTTTGATTGCGTTTCTGTAAATAAATACAGTTTTGAAGTTAGTCAAACAAGAAATACTTTCTCCATCATATTTTAAATGTAGTATTTGTTATTTAAATATTGTTAAATGTATTTTTATTTCTTTTTGACACTTTTAGTTTGAAGTTTAGCAGCTAAGGATGCTACATGCTAACACACCTGGTGCCTGACACGCCCAGCACTGCTTGTAGGGGATCGGTTTTATTTTATTCAGGATCAATGCTATAAAAATACAAGTTTTACACRTTAATCTTTTTATCGGACTCAAAATTTGTGGAATTTAGGGGAAGCTAATCGGTCTGCTAATGGTTTCCAAAGTTAGCAATAAAGCTAACTCTGTGAAGGATAAGCTAGTTCTGCTATTAGCAGATGGGTGGAACAGCTAAAACGTGCAGGATCAGGGCTGCAGACCTCTGCTTTACATCTTTGAGGCTCTGCTGGGCCACATACAAAGCTGTGGCGAGCCACGTTGGGCCTGCGGGCCTTGAGTTTGACTCGTGTTTTAAACCTTCGTAAACGTCAACACATAATCAGTCTGAGATTTACAAGAACTGGAAACTTTAGAAACGTCTGGTTTATGTTGCGACAGGCAGACCTGGASCCCCGGGTGGAACCTGTGGGACCTGCAGGTTCTGTCCAGTCCTTTAAACTCGACGCAGAGAGAAAAACTTTTCCACACGACTTGTTTCCACTTCTCTCCTGGTTTCAGCTCTGATTCTTAGCGACGAGTCGCAGCTTTTAGAGAAGAAAAGCTCGGTGTTCCTCGGCTGGAAAAAGTTGCTTCATGTTTCCTGCTGCTGTTTGAACAGGTGTTTTCTGTCTCTGCGAACAGAAGAGAAGCTGTTGGTGCTGCTCACACTCTCCTCATTCACGCTTTAAAGCTCAGAGACTCRAAACGCAGAGTTTATAAAGTTCACTTCATGTCAATAAAATAAAACCTCTGGAATCAGGTCAGGTTCTCACAGAAAGTTCATTTTTCTGTTTTTATATTTAGGTCTTCAAAGGTCCTTGAATGCACCGTCACGTCTGTGGTGCATTCAGGGACATTCTGTTGAACAGCTGCTGTTTTTATTTAAAACTACATTTTATTCTTTTTCTTCCATCATCTACGAAAATATTTTGATTTTTGACCCCAAAGAAGAGAAAAGTTATGAAATAATCAGATTAAACTTCCTGTTTTCTTTGTTTTCTGCAGCAATAATCAAAAAAGACGTTTGGAAATGGAAAATATTTGGTTAATATGAGATGAAAAATCAGGATTTACAGATTTGGTGAAACGTTTCTCCGAGTCGTGTTGGCGAGGCGGACGTGTCCGTCCTGTTTACAGCTGAGTGTGTGTCTGTGTGTGTTTGTGTGTGTGTGTGTGTGT
>NW_013953164.1:140296-141654 GCF_001266775.1 Austrofundulus limnaeus
GACCTAACCCTCAGTCCGACGTGACGGGTCACAAATATTCAAGTATTTTTATTCTAACGGTTTGTATGATGTGTAAAATAAACTTAATCAAATATTTTATAACAGTTAAGTTCATCTGAAGAAGCTGATGTTTGATAAAATATCACGTTTGTGTTTTAAGGTGTCCCACAGGGCCGTGTCCTCGGCCCACTCCTGCTTCTGATCACCGAGCTAACAGATGTCTCGTTATATGCACATATTTGTTTTTGTTTGGTCAGAGAAACATCTTTAATAATGAACGTGTTTTTTATAAATACAAAAATAAACACAGTATGGTGTTTACGGAAGAATCTGAAATTAGAATTTATGAAGTTTTTAAAGTTTGACTTGAAATAGATTTCATTTGTTTTGAAAACTGAGTTAAAAGAAGTCAGACTTTGTTCAATTTGACTTTAAAAACAGGAAGAATTTATTTAACTCACCATCTGTAAAACTGAATTATTGTGTTTTTGTAGCGGCCATCTTGAATCTCCAAACATTTCTCCAGTGATGTTTTTTTTTTAATCTTTCCAATGTTCYATGAAATATTTTGCTAACAGACAAATGAASACACACAGTTTCATGATCACCTGGCAAAGATTTATTTATTTTTTATAGTTGCTACAAATTGATCGTTCAAGCTCGTTAAACCAGAATTAAACTGTTTTAAACTCAACAGAATAAATTCAGTCGAACAATATTTAACTTTTTGTTTCTTTTAATGAACAGATTGAAAAAATGTAAATRTCCAGATGCTTAAATATAAATCTGTGTTAAAAAGAAATCACGACTCAAAAACAAAAGTTCTGATGGTCAGCTTCGTTTCTCAGATCTTTGAGGGTTCTTGAACGCACCATGAGGGAGTGTCTGCAAACGGCTGTCTGTGGTGGTGCGTTCAAGGACAATCTGTCATCAGATGYCTTTAGTTTGTTGTTGAACAGCTGCTTTATTTTAATTAAATGATTTCCAGTTCATATTTTTCCATCATGTAACGTTTCTCTGACTAAAACCAGAAGAAAAGTGACAAAAGAATCGGTTTTCAAAATAAAAGCTGAGGTTTTCCTGTCAGAAACATTAAACCTGAGGTATGATGGGAAAAACGGTCATGGCTGGRATTTTTTTTTCCTGTAATTTGTTTATGATTTTCTCCTCCGTCTGTGTCCTCATCTCCTTTCCTCGTCTCCTTTCCTCATACGGCTAAATGAAGGAAGAATGAAGGCTTGTTAAAAAATAAAAGACCTCCATTAAAAATGAAGAGCTGTCTGTCTGTCGGCCATTTTGGGTTTGAGAACAACAGACCAGAAGAAACGGGAGGGAAATCATTTTAAATAACTTTATTT
>NW_013953164.1:144375-146749 GCF_001266775.1 Austrofundulus limnaeus
AAGGACACTAGCTAAATGCTAAAAACAGCAGGACACTAGCTAAATGCTAAAAACAGTTGGACACTGGCTAAATGCTAAAAACAGTAGGACACTTGCTAAATGCTAAAAACAGCAGGACACTGGCTAAATGCTAAAAACAGCAGGACACTGGCTAAATGCTAAAAACAGCAGGACACTGGCTAAATGCTAAAAGAGAACAGTAGCTAAATGCTAAAAACAGAACACTAAAAACTACTTTATACCAGCTAAATGTTAAAAGCAGTACATAAGCTTATTGTTAAAATCTACCAAACACTACCTAAATGCTAAAGGCAGCATTGTGCTAGTTAAATTCTAAAGACAGAATTAAAACAGCTAAATGCTAAATACCAGCCTAATGCTAAAAGCAAAACACTAGCTTTATGCTAATAACAGCATTATATCAACTAATTGTTTAACTAGCTTATTGCTAGAAGCAACAGAATGCTAGCTAACTGTTAAAGGCATCATTGCTCTAGCTTAATGCTAAACACCAACTTCATGCTAAAAGCAGAACACTTGCTGTATGCTTAAAGCAAAGCACTGGCTATGTGCTAAAACCAGCAGTACACTAGCTTAATGCTAAAGGCATCATTGTACTAGCTAAATGCTAAAGACAACATTATAACAGCTAAATTTTAAAACAGTACACTAGYTTACTGTTACAAGCAGCAAAACACCAGCTAAATGCGACAAGCAGCAGCACACTAGTTAAATGTTTAAAACTGCATTATACCAGCTAAATGTTAAAAGCAGTACATTAGCTTATTGCTAAAAGCAGCAAAATGCTAGCTAAATGCTAAGATCAGAACTAAACCAGCTACATGCTAAAAGCCAAAGACCAGCTTAATACTAAATGAAGCAAAATTCTAGCTGATTTTTAAAAGCGTAACACTTGATTTAAAAAAATGCACGTAGCAAAAGGTTAGCCACAAGCTAAAGTAGCATAAGGAGGTTAAACAGCTGGTAAAGTTGAATTATCTTCACTTCCTCAGTTTGAAAACATTCATGAGCAGCAGAACTAAACCTTTGTTAGCTCAGAGGGCAGAACGTTAGCCCTGAGCTGGTTTTCGGCTGTGAACTAAGCTCATCCAGCGACTCCACAGCCGAAAGGTTAACAAAGTGCTGAAAACCTGTCCTCTGCAGCTCTGTCCGCAGGTCTCCAGGGTCAGAGCACCTCCTCGGTCAGCTCTGACATCAAGTCCGAGGACGAGGGAGACGAGAACCTCCTGCAGGATCCCAAGTCCCTGGACCCGAAGAAGGAGGACCTGGACAGCAAGGAGCTGAAAGCGATAGAGAGGTCAAGATCTAGGTAACCCCGCCCACCTGCCAGACGTTCGCTTCCATCAAACCCCTCAGCTGGACTGGCACCCACGTCTTCCCAAAACCCCTCGGAGCTCGCGAGTCCGCCCCGCCTCTGGCTGGTGGTCCAAGGACTCAGAGCTCCGGGGCTTTTAGGAACCAGCCTCTGAACTTTGATGAAGTGATCGAGTGATGAGGAGCAGCTGAAAACACCAGAGACGCCTACTTCCTGTCCACCGAGCGTCTGTTTCCCCCCTGCTGATGATGATGATGATGATGGTGGAGGGTCGTTTGGACTCCAGACAGCAGAGGAGGACTCAGAGGTTCTGGTTCTGGACTCACGGGTCTCTCCAGGTCTTGAGTCTGGTTTTAGCTGTTTCTCACACATCAGAGTAGACCCCCACAAAATCCTCCAAGTTCTGCTTCACTGCCTCAGAGCGGGAAACCAACAGGAAACAGATGACTGTCAAAATAAAAGTCCTTCCAACCGTATATCAAACCAACTAATCATCCAACCATTTATTCATCCAACCATTCATCCATTTATCCATTCATCCAACCATTTAACCATCCATCCATCCATTTATCCATCCATCCATCCATCCAACCATTTATCCATCCAACAATTTATTCATCCAACCATCCATTTATCCATTCATCCATCCAACCATTTATCATCCATCCATTCAACCATTTATCCACCCAACAATTTATTCATCCAACCAACCATTTATCCATTCATCCATCCATCCTTCCAACCATTTATCCATCCATCCATCCATCCATTTAACCATTTATTCATCCAACCATTCATCCATTTATCCATTCATCCAACCATTTAAGCATCCATCCATCCATCCAAACATTTATTCATCCAACCAACCATTTATCCATTCATCCATCCATCCAACCATTTATTCATCCAACCAACCATTTATCCATTCATCCATCCATCCAACCATTTATTCGTCCAACCAACCATTTATCCATCCATCCAACCATTTATCCATCCATCCATCCAACCATTTATCCATCCATCCTTCCATCCATCCAT
>NW_013953164.1:146759-154721 GCF_001266775.1 Austrofundulus limnaeus
CCAAGGACTCAGAGCTCCGGGGCTTTTAGGAACCAGCCTCTGAACTTTGATGAAGTGATCGAGTGATGAGGAGCAGCTGAAAACACCAGAGACGCCTACTTCCTGTCCACCGAGCGTCTGTTTCCCCCCTGCTGATGATGATGATGATGATGGTGGAGGGTCGTTTGGACTCCAGACAGCAGAGGAGGACTCAGAGGTTCTGGTTCTGGACTCACGGGTCTCTCCAGGTCTTGAGTCTGGTTTTAGCTGTTTCTCACACATCAGAGTAGACCCCCACAAAATCCTCCAAGTTCTGCTTCACTGCCTCAGAGCGGGAAACCAACAGGAAACAGATGACTGTCAAAATAAAAGTCCTTCCAACCGTATATCAAACCAACTAATCATCCAACCATTTATTCATCCAACCATTCATCCATTTATCCATTCATCCAACCATTTAAGCATCCATCCATCCATCCAAACATTTATTCATCCAACCAACCATTTATCCATTCATCCATCCATCCAACCATTTATTCGTCCAACCAACCATTTATCCATCCATCCAACCATTTATCCATCCATCCTTCCATCCATCCATTTAACCATTTATTCATCCAACCATTTATTCATCCAACCATTTATCCATCCATCCGTTCATCCAACCTTTTATTTATCCAACCATTTATCCATCCGTTCATTCATCCAACCATTTATCCATCCAGCCGTTCATCCAACCATTTATTTATCCAACCATTTATCCATCCATCCATCCGTTCATCCAACCATTTATCCATCCAACCATTTATTTATCCATCCGTTCATCCAACGATTTATCCATCCAACATCCTTCCATCCATCCAACCATTTATTCATCCAACCATTTAKTCATCCATCYGTTCATCCAACCTTATATTTATCCAACCATTTATCCATCCATTCTTTCATCCATCCATTTATTTATCCATCCATCTGTTCATCCATCCATTTATCCATCCAACCATTTATTTATCCAACATCCATCCGTTCATCCAACCATTTATCCATCCAACCATTTATTTATCCAACATCCATCCATCCGTTCATCCAACATTTATTCATCCAACCATGTATCAGTTCATCTAATGAATCTAATATTTGGACTCTTCAGTCATCTGCTAATAAAAACAGTTTTTTCTCTCTGACTGCAGTCGAGCTTCACTCCTCCTGAAGAAACAAACTGTTTTTTGTTTTTAACTGAGAGGACGAGTAAAATCTGAACCATCCGGATCCCAAACCCAGAGTGTTTCCTCATGGTGGTGGCGGCCATTTTTTTACCTCGATGATGAAAATCCTGTTTCAGRTGTAAAAGTTTGTCCAAAATTAAACTCTTTTCTCTCCGAATCTGTCCCCTCTCTGGCTCCTGTTSGTCCCTGCAGCAACAACGACGACGAGGACCTGAGTCCGGAGCAGAAGATGGAGCGGGAACGGGAGCGGAGGATGGCCAACAACGCTCGGGAGCGCCTGCGCGTCCGCGACATCAACGAGGCGTTCAAGGAGCTGGGCCGGATGGTGCAGCTGCACCTGAAGAGCGACAAGCCTCAGACCAAGTTACTGATCCTGCACCAGGCCGTGGCCGTCATCCTGAGTCTGGAGCAGCAGGTCCGAGGTCAGTGCAGACTAAACCCACCTCCACCTGCAGCTRCAGGTGTGTTAGCAAAATGTCAGGCTGGAGCCACCGTCTGAGGAAGGTCAGAGGTCGTCGCTGTGACGTCACCAGCCTTTAATGGAAGAAAAGTCAAATTATGTGCTTTTATTTTGAAAAACATAAACAKGAAGTCACTAAAAACGCTCTCCTCTGCATCCAGAGCGAAACCTGAACCCGAAGGCGGCCTGCCTGAAGCGCCGCGAGGAGGAGAAGGTCACCGTGACGTCGGACGGGACTCCGCTGTCGTTGGCCGCCGCCCACCACGCCGCCGCCGCCGCCGCCGCCATGGGCGATGGACCAAACCCCATGGGACAAATGTAAAAAGCAGCAACATCTCCTCCCCCCCTGAATGGTCAGATTTCACTTCTGCTCTGATCAGCAACTCCAACCCAAAAAACAAAAAACCGATCAGAAACAAAAAAAAAAAACCACAAAGTTTTCTCTTTTTTTCAGCATTTCGACTTTTTGTCCGATTCCTCCGGTTAAAAAAAAAAACGGTTTCTGTTTCCCGTCCAGGTCCAAGGTGCCGGAGTTCATCAAGATGATGAGTGACCACTTCCTCTGACGGCGTTTCCACGATGACCAATCAGACCCGCCGACGCGGGTGTTTCGGCTCGGACCCGCCCCCTCATCTTCCTCCTTCCAGTTCGTCATCTCCGACCCTCCTCTTCGTCGTCTCCTCCCGTCAGGAACTCGGACAACCGGGTCGCTTCGCCTCGCGCTCGGCCGGCCGAGGCGACCCGGACGCTTTCTTCACGAAGAGCGGCTGCAGGGACGGACGAAAACAATCAGCTAAAAACTGGTGGAGTTTTGTCGGCGTTCCCAGTTTGACCCAGAAGGTTCTAAATAAAATAAATATATATTATTAAAAAAAGGGAAAAGACTTTGTTAAAACGAGAACAGAACAAAAACATATCAAAGTGTTAAAAGAGATTTGTTTTGTTGTTTTTAAACTCTGCGCAGCCGAACGCCACGCTGTGGACGAAGCTGCGCCTCATCTGAACAAAACAAGACCAGAAACACAGCAGGACCAGGTCACAGGACCAGGTCACAGGACCAGGTCACAGGACCGGGTCACAGGACCAGGTCACAGGACCAGGTCACAGGACCGTTATAAAACATTAGAAAGAGAAACAGATTTCCACTCAGACCTCTTTGGTTCAGTACGAGCTCAGAAAGAACCAACCCTGGACCCGGAGGACGTGGGTMTGGTCTGGAGTCAGAACCGCTCCAATCAACAAAGGTTTGGCACATTCCCTTGAGTCGAAGGTTTAAACTCCGAGAGCAGGTGGAGTCCTGGAGGAAGATGGGACTGAAACGGGGTGGGGGAGGAGAAGAACCTGAGAATCATGAGAAGCTGGTTCTGCAGGGGGAACGATCACCGAGTCTCCAAGCATTCCCCGTCGGACCGTTAGGGTTCCCACGTGTCCTGGTTTGTGTCCCATCCATCCGTGGTGGACCGGGGGGCTTTAGATTGATGCCAAGGTTTTAAATTGGTTCCAAGGATTGGGCCTGTTTGGACCGAAGAACTGTCTCATCGTTGGTGACCAAGAAGAACCACAGAACCATGTTTTATCTCCACAGTTGTAGCTTCTTTGGATTTCCAGTCGGGGAGCATTCCGTTTCTTAGTTTTGCCCCTAACCCTTMGATTTTAGCTCTCCTTGGCCGTTAYAGGATGTCCCACTTTGTTGTTGTGAAGACTTGTCCCATTTCTACCCCTAAAGTTCACATCATTTTATCCACAAAGGGGTTTGGGACAGTGGTTCTCTGTTAACCCCAACTCCTGGTGTTGAAGATTTTGGATTTGAAAATGTTCCTCTTCAAAATGTCCAGAATCAGCAATTAGCTATACAACCAGCAAAAGCTGATCCCAACCCCCAGCGTCTGTTGAGACACCCCCACAGCGGTTCCAGACCTGACAGRATCCCTCCAATCAGTCCTGGGTCTTCCTCTGCACCTCTTTCTCGTGGTGTTTTCATGGAAAACCTCCAGAGATTTTAGTTCCAAACACATTCTGTTAAAGATTGGYCCAATTAGACGCCCAACCACCTCAGCTCGGCCACCCTACTGGATCCAAGATCTGAGTTTTCTTTTGGTCCTGATCCAAACCTGCTCGTCATAGGAGAGGTTTGGACTGGTTAATTGGGAGTTTTATTTCTAATCGTGGTTTGTTCCTCGATCGAAAGAAATGTTTACATTTAGGGGCGCAGTATTCTGAAAYGCATCACACCCCTTGAGTTGAAGTATGTATGGACCATCCCCCTGCTTGACCAAAGGAATTAGGACCCCCGACCCTTAGTGTAGACCAAACACAGAGGTAGGATGGAGTGGAGGGATGTGAGGTTATTATTTTACCAATGGAGCAAACAGGATTTGTATTTTCATTTGTTTATGACWTTGAGTCCTGTTTGGGTCTTTGTTACCAAACCTTGGACCCTCTTGGGACCAAGGTGTGATAACAAACCTTGTCCATCCCTGRCTTGGACCATCATGGGACCATTATGGGACCAAGGTTTGGTAACAATCCTTGGTCCCATAATGGTCCAAGGTTTGGTAACAATGTTGGTCCAAGTCAGGGATAGACAAGGTTTGGTTACAAACCTTGGACCATCATTAGACCAAAGTTTGTTACCAAACCTTGTCCATCCCTGATTTGGACCATCATTGGTCCAAGGTTTGGCACCACACCTTGCCCATCCCTGACTTGGACCATCATTGGACCATCATTGGTCCAAGGTTTGGTATCAAACCTTTTCGATCACTGACTTGGACCATCATTGGACCATCATGGGACCAAGATGGTTTGGTAATAAAGCGTCTCCTGAGCCATCAGGGTTTTTGATCAAAGTTCAGCAACACAAACGAATCACGAAGAAGAACTGAGATGATTTCAGTTCAGGAAGTTTCAGCATCAGAACATTCAGTTTCATATATCTGGTATCAATCTGAAGCCCCTCGCCACRTCTCTCTTAACTCCCCCCAAGTCCAACTCTGGTCCCGGTACCTCACGGATACTAGCCTTACAAGCCCCGGACACCTCTCCCACCCGGTCCCTCCCACAGATGCAATTGAAACATTCACACTTCTGCCGATGTGCCTTTTTAGAGTTCATATCATTGAGGTTGCCAGAGGAGGACATTTTACCTGGTCTTTTAATAGGATGCAAGCTTAGGGACACCTGTTCTTAGTCGTTAGGTTCTATGCAGTCAGGTTTTTTACCAGACCTGGAAATTTAAAAAAAGCTAAAAAAGAAAAAAAAACAAGTATTTTTTGGATAATAAAAAAAGTAAACTGTATTTAATGTACTGTACGCTTATATGTAAGTAGACCGCGTGTTCTGGCTTCAGGCCGGCCGGATAGACGCTTCGTYTAGCGAGACTAGTCCTCATCCTGGTCCACCAGAACCCCCCTGAAACCCCACTTTCCTGGTCCAGTTTCCAGAGCGGACGACGCGTCTCTTCTTGTATCATAGCTTCAGCTTTTTATCAATATTTGATCGGCTTGTCTGTGAGCCCCTGTAGTCTTCAGTACTCGGTGTRTGGTCGTTTGTTGCTCTTTCTTTTTATTTTTATTTTTTTTAAAGAACAATCTTTTATCCTGTTACTTTTTTGTCTGTTCTGGTTTACATGTCTGATACAAAAAAATGTAAAAAAAAAATTTAAAAAAAAGTTTAAATAGAACAACATAAAAAAAAACTTTTCGCTCTCCGACGGCATCGTTCTGTCAGTTGGTTAAAATCCCGACCATCCAACAGGAAATCGAGGAAACTGGAAAAAAATAATCTATTTGAATAAATCGATCTATATATAAATGTACAAAAATATATACATATATAACGAGGGCGCCGTTTTTGTTTTTTTTATTATCTGTGGCGAAGAAATGTTTTCTCGGGGAGTTTTCTCAAAAACTGAACTGGCAGAAAATGTCGAAGACCCCCTCAGTGTTATCAACATTTTTTATTWTTWTTWTTTTCAACTGACTGCATCGTATTTGTTGTTGCCATGACGACCCCGGTTACGACCAGTATGCCCCACCCCCACTCCGGCGCGGGACGAGCAAACGGGAACCGGAGCTCCTCCAGCTCCGATCGGCAACAAAGTCACAGACGTTTGTAAATTGTATGCAACAAAAAAATGGCAAACTTTACCATTATTTTGAAATTGTGTATGTAAAAGTTATATTTTTACATGTAGACGGTTGTTATTTTGTGTTTTAGAAATATGATGTATTCAAGTTTTTTTTCTTTTTTTTTCGTTAAAAGATGAAAAAAGTGAAAAAAATTCAGTGTTGGGAAAAAAGTCACATTGAAATGTTGTGATCAAAACTATTTTATAAACGTGAGAGACGTTTCTGAGGGTTTAAGGGAGAACTCAGATTAAAAAAGACATTTCTTTTTTTATTTCGTTCCTCATAATGTTAGTTTTTGTTTTTTTTTAGTTTTTTTGCAGAAAAACGTGTAAATAGTCATCGGCCATTTTTCTGTGGCGTGCAGATTTTCCAGTGAGACACGATAATTTTTTGTTTGTTTTTCGTTTTTTTCTGTAAGGTGTTTGGTTAAATTTGCCAGGTGCCAACTCTTGGATCAGTGATGCTCAGTGAGTTACGTAGTTAAGTTCAAGTTAGTGTTAGTGATTTTCATTTTCCAACCATCGGAAGTGTCAAACTGTTAGCGTGTGCTAAACATCGTTTGTATCGGATTAGCTAAATTTCCGCCCTTTTTTTTCCAAAAAAGATTTTAGATAAAAAAATGTTTGTGGCATAAATATTTGACACAAAGGAAGAAAAAAAAACTAAAACTGCAGCAAATTTTTTATCAGCCAAAGAGTGTTAATCGATGTGGCGCCCCCTGGTGGCCGGAGGTTTGCTCTGAATCCGTGACTTTTCTTTCTCTGTTCTTTTTTTAGATGGAGTTTAAAAAACAAAGAAAAGCCCTAGCACCTGATTTGTGATTAATATACGAATTTACAGGAAAAGATTGAAGCGTTGACGTAAAGAAGCAGGTCGTCTGCGAACAATCTCATCAGCTGTTTCCCCAAAAAGCAATCGGATCGCATGGAAGGCAGTTTCAATCACGTTTTGAAAGTGTTTGATGCTACATTTGAGCTTTTTTATTAAACTGACTCGGACCTACAGCAGGTCAAACACTAGGGTTGAATCTGTCGGTGTACGTGTTTTTATGAGATTTTATTTTGTTGTTTTTGCGATGTTTCATTCCATACTTTTTGTTGTATAATCAAGTTGTCTCCCAAATTACTGGATCCTCGTTTTTATTTTACCCCGGTGTTTCTTTTAGCCAAAATGTTAACTTTTTTTGTTTTATTTCCTCCTTGTTGTACATACACACCATTTTTTTCAGTGACTGTGCCATGAGCTTTGTAATCTGTTACTCTGTACCAGTTTAACTGCAATAATGAGTTGAATTCAAAATGGCCACTCCTGTCTTTTGTTCTTTGCTACTCGTTATTTGAATGTCCAGGTGGAAACATGAGCAGCACAACAAATCTGAAATATTACAACTTTGAATCTGTTCTTCTCTGAATAATTGGTAAAATGTTGTGATGGTTTGAAACTGGGTTAATTTAATTTACCACAAAGTCCAGGATACATGTAGCCTAGCTTAGCACAAAATCAAGTTTAGCACCATGTCCAACACATTTGTAGTCTTTCTTAGCACAAAGTCCATGACACAGAAACGCTAGCTTAGCAAATATAAATAAATCCAGGTTGCAGTTAGGACAAAACTTAAGATGCAATCAACCTAGCATAGCGTATAATCTAAAACACAGTTAGCCCAGCTTAGCAAAATGTCCAATACAAGGTTAGCTTAGTTTAGCACCTACAATTAAACATGTAGGATATTTTAGACCAGTGGTTCCCAAACTTTTCAGCCTTTGAGCCTGAAAATAACCAGCAGCAGAGACCTGAGACCCCCAGCTGTTGTTGGATCATAAACATTTTCACGTGAAAAAATTATGCTATAATTTAGGCTTCATTGGGCTATTTTTATCCATTTTAAGTACACTAGTCTTACTCTTTTGTAACAACAAAGGCAAAAAAATGTTAGTAGTTATTTTCTAATATAATTAATTCAGAAAATCTTTTCAGGACCCCACCTTGATGTTTTGGGACCCCAATGTGGGTCCCAAAACCCAACTTTGAGCTGTTTTAAACCATCAAAACCACAAATAAAACACTGATTTTAAGTTTTATTTGTCGTTAACTAGTTTGAAGGCAGTAAAGTTAGAGCTGGTAACCACTTATAAAACTCAGCAGTGGTATATACAGTATATATATA
>NW_013953164.1:156328-157852 GCF_001266775.1 Austrofundulus limnaeus
TGTTTATATATAAACACACACACACATGTGCAGTACATACATATTTATATAAATTATGTTGTTTTAACAGTTTTTAAATGGAACGTGTGGAAATTCCTCCAATATTACAAGGACCAACTTATGTAAATCAGATAAAGGTAAGTTTGTGCCAGGACAGGTGAACTCCCTCAGGTGAGTGTTGTGTTTTAATATGGAGCTGTGTGTTTTTCTGCCAGAAAAACAAGTGTGTCTGTCTTTGGTTGTCAAAAATATTTCAGTAAAACCTATAGGGAAATGTAAATAAGTTTTTAAATCTTGGTTGTTTTGTTTTTATATATATTTATGCCCATCTTCAAGACTTCGTGTGATTTTTAATCATTTTTGTTTAATTTGTTTGCGTTCATTCACATTTACAAAAACAAAAAACTGCAGTAGTCATGCCACACCACTAGGAGGCAGACATGTTCTCATTAACGTCAAATATGGAGAAAGAACAATTATATTTGGGCTAAAATTTAGTTTTAGTCATTAAAACTTAATTAATTTTTTTAAGTATATTCTTTGACAGCTATAAAGTTAAAACATCAAGTCTAAATAAGAAACATTATTAAAACAACCTTTTCTGTAAAACTAATTATTACATTTATTATTTTATTTATTTAGTCTTGAGTTTATCTTTTTGCGTTGAGGTTTTTGTTTAGTCGGCAGGCTGCTGTAACGAGTCTGAACAAACCAGAGCATAAAATGATAAATTAATTTTTGACTCAGTTTTTTTTCCCACCAGAGACGAACTCTGACGTCAGTTTGTTGGATGCTGCAGGACAAATACTTCACATAGTTTAAAACAGGATTTTAAAACTAGGATGGAAAATAAGGACTTAAAAGGAAGAATTCTCACCAGTCTGTTTTCAGTTTTACTATTTAACAATAATTACAATTATTTCCTGCTTGTAAATAAGCAGAGTTTAAACTCAAACTTCAGGGTTTGAAATATAAACAAAGACAAACAATTATTAGTTTTCGTTTGTCTTGTTTTGAACAAACTGATTTTATCTGTAATGTGAACTATTTCTCCCATTATTCTGGTTTCTTGTAACAAATGTTCACCAGAGGAGAGATTTAACGGGTCATAAATCCAACAAAGTTCAGCTCAAAAACAAAAACAGATTTCATGATAATGAACATCTCATTTAGTGTCTTCAGTTGTTTATCACAGATATTTAACATCTTCTTTTTCTTGAGTTATTAATGTGTTAGCCCTGTTAGCCAACATCTTGTTGGTTAACTGTTGGTGATCTTGTTGGGTAACTGTTGGCGATCTTGTTGGGTAACTGTTGGTGATCTTTTTAGGTAACTGTTGGTGATCTTTTTAGGTAACTGTTGGTGATCTTTTTAGGTAACTGTTGGTGATCTTGTTGGGTAACTGTTGGTGATCTTGTTGGGTAACTGTTGGCGATCTTGTTGGGTAACTGTTGGCGATCTTGTTGGGTAACTGTTGGCGATCTTGTTGGGTAACTGTTGGCGATCTTGTTGGGTAACTGTTGG
>NW_013953164.1:161128-162535 GCF_001266775.1 Austrofundulus limnaeus
AGTATAAATAAAACAAAAATAATGGTGGTAATTTTTGACTGTGTAACTTTACAAACAGCACCACATATTATTACAGTCTGTAGAAAACTCTGAAATTAAAGGCTTAAAGTGCCTGTGACATCACATTTTTATTATAAATATGAATGCTTTTTTGGAAAGATAACATTAGTAACATATTGCAGAAGAATTTTTACGCCACTGAGATGAACGATTGTTGAGATATTTCCATGTGAAGTAACAGGAAGTGATGTCATAGGGGAATATCTGAATAACAGAGCGTTGTTACAACAGACTGTAGAGAAGAATCTGATGTTTCTTTAGACTATTTTAGTTGCTATCAAAGAAATGAAGAGTTAAAGTTTAAATAATTTAATTTTAATAAACAAAGACCAGAGAGTTTATTTTATTGAGTTCCTCTTTGATGTCACTTCCTGTTTCACTTTGGCTGAACCAGTTGGACAGGAAGTAGGTCAGTTATGGGACAAAATGCGTAAAATTGTGTGTTTTTTGCCAATTTTCTTCAGTGTGAAGATGTTTTCTTTGACTTTTTGTATTTRWAGGATGGGCATGTCMCAGGCCCTTTAAAGACRATATCAGATGGTTGTGATCTTTGTGCCATGCACCAATGTTTAAAGCTCTATCAGACAAAAAAKACATGAATCCAGAACCATCCTCTCTGAACCAGAGCTCATTTAGAACCGGCCGAGACGAAGAGCAGAACCGTTCTGTGGTCAGACGGATCCACATCTGGAGTTCTGTTTGGAAACCATCAAGCAGCTGCCTCTCTGATGGTATAGGGCTGCATTAACTCCAGTCAGGGAGGAAAATCTGCTGAGCTGCATCATGAGAGAAGACTGGAAAAAAACAACTGCTGTCTTTTAAAACTGGATTTTGTTTGCGTTAAACTCAATCTGAGAACTTCCACCTCGTAAAATAAAAAAAAGTTTTGTTTAAAAATAARTTTTAGCTCCGACGTTCGGCTCGTTGTAAAAATATAAAATGTAAAAACAGAGTTTGTTGTGAAAACTTTTACTGTCAGGTTGTCACAACAAATCATCTGCAGCGGAATGAAGAACACGTCTGACTGGGTGTGTGTGTGTGTGTGTGTGTGTGTGTGTGTGTGTGGACGGGATTTTCCTACAACGTGGGGAATTTTTTACTAAAAACAGCAGGCTCGTGGGGACCCCTGGTCCTCAGGGTCCACCTGCAGGTCCAGGTGAGGGGTCAGGTTCAGGACCAAGGTTCAGGTTAGTTTTAGGCTCAGGTACCTGTCAGGTTAATGTTAGAGTATATGGTCAGGGTTAGGATATAAACTCCAGAGTTGTAAAGTAACTAAGTACAAATACTTTGTTACTGTACTTAAGTGGAAATTTTGGTATCTCTACTTTACTTGAGTAATTATTTTCC
>NW_013953164.1:162976-164208 GCF_001266775.1 Austrofundulus limnaeus
AAAGTATTTTTATGATAAGATACTTGTACTTTTACTCAAGTATCACTTTGAGGTACTTTATACAACACTGTTAGTCTAAAAAACATGAATGGAAGTGAAGGGAAGGTCCTCACGGGGTCAACAAACGAGTGTGTGTGTGTGTGTGTGTGTGTGTGTGTGTGTGTGTGTGTGTGTGTGTGAGGAATGTGAGGTGTGGTTCTGTGTTTCTCAACAGTTGGACTCCTGCAGCAACAGGTGACTCATTAACCTGAACTGAGACCCTCAGATTCACCTGTATAAAACCTGTCCTAGTTCTAGTCCTCGTCCTGGTTCTGGTCCTAGTCCTAGTCCTGGTCCTGGTTCTGGTCCTGACTCTCTGCTCTGACACCTGACTCAGTGACTGGATCACCTCTTCAGGTTCTGCAGACGTCTGCTGATCGTCCTGATCAGGTGGAACAGAGAAACCTGTAACACCTGCAGGGTGGACCTCCAGGACCAGGACTAGGACCAGGACCAGGACTAGGACTAGGACTAGGACTAGGACTGGGACTGGGACTAGGACTGGGACTGAGACCAGGACTAGGACTGGGACTGGGACTGGGACCAGGACTGGACCCTGCTGGTTTAAAGTTGTTCCTCAAGTCTACAGACCCTCAGAGGAGAAGTTGAGGACGACCCTCAGCTACCACCACACCAGGTTTTATCTCCACGGTTTCAACTCAAATGTTTCCGATCATCCTGTGGTTCAGCAGATATTTTACTGACAGAAACATTTCAGTTCACAAACAGTTAAAGACAAATTTACTGATGTCTGACCGTCATTAAACTTTCATTTATTTACTTCTGATGTTTGTTAAAATAAATATTTACAAAAACAACAAAATGACTAAAAACAGCTGAAGTGACTGAAAACAGCTGAAGTGACTGAAAACAGCTGAAGTGGCTGAAAACAGCTGAAGTGACTGAAAACAGCTGAAGTGGCTGAAAACAGCTGAAGTGGCTGAAAACAGCTGAAGTGACTGAAAACAGCTGAAGTGACTGAAAACAGCTGAAGTGACTGAAAACAGCTGAAATGGACGTTAGTGAAACAGTTTGAATAAATTTGTGTTTACCTTCAGGTGTGTTGACCAAGATAAACAGATAAAACTGATTGTTTACGTTGAGTGCAGACCCGCATTTTATCACCTCACAGAGACTTTTGTAGAAAACTAACAGATGTTAAATCTTTTAAATTAAACCTTTTGATATTGGCT
>NW_013953164.1:164854-166551 GCF_001266775.1 Austrofundulus limnaeus
CAAGTTTCTCTGAGGTAATGTTTGAACCTCCTCCTCCTCCTCCTCCTGCTCCTCCTCCTCGGGCGCGGTGACGCACCGTGCGTCAGGCGCGCCCTTTACGCACGGCTCCGGTGTGCCGCAGGTGGACCAGACCCGCCCAGACAGTGAGGAGGTTCCCGTCCGGATCAGGCAGCAGCCCGTCAGTCTGCAGCAGAGCTCCGCGAGGACCAGGACCAGGACCAGGACCAGGACCAGGTAAGAACTCACCTGGACTTCTGCTTCGGTTTTACCCGGGTTGAACTGGACTAAACTCTGAGTTCGGTTCGGGACCGGGAGGAGTTCTGGAAGTGTTTTTAGTGTTTTGGGTTCTGACTGGACCTGGTTCAGGACCGCAGGTGATCCAGGTCTCGTGTCTCAGGTCTGAGAACTGATCTGAACTTCAGTCACTTTGTGTCAAATCTGATCAGATATTTTGCTAACACTGCCCAGGTGTGTTTATGTTTATGTTTACATGTTTACATGTTTACAGTCTAAGTAAACCTGCTGCTGACAGCTTCTGTTTAATCTGATAATCTGCAGATTAAATCAGATTAAATAAAGTTTAGCCAGTCATTAGCTTCAGGTTTATCACAGGAAGTTCTAGAAGAAGTCCAGTTGTGTCCTCTTGCCTCCCCTGGAGGATTAAGTAAAAGATTTACTTTAAACTATGCATTAAAAAAACTTCAGAACCTCATCAGGTTCTGGTTCTGGTTCTGGTTCTGGATGGATCAGTCTTATAAAATAAAATCTGCAGATGTTTGCTGTTTCCTCCTCCTGCACTTATTTAATGTTTGTCTGTTAGCAAAACATCTCCTGAACCAGTGGATTGGACTGATTCAAGATGGCCGCCACAGCTGGTTTTTAAAACCTTTATAAATACTGAGCACTGAGAGTTCACAGCTGATAAACATCATTTTATCATAAAAAAGGCAAAAAATTAATATTTTATTCTGAAGGGGAGATTATTTTATTTTGAAAAACTAACATGAATTATTCATGAAACAATTGTTGAATTGTTTTTGTTTTGTTGATGAAAAGACAAGTTCTGACTTCCTGTCAGCTAAATAATTTATGGTTTTCTTACCATAAACTTTTTAAAGTCGAAGAACTGTTCTTGTTCTCGCAGCGTTGAACTGTTCTTGTTCTTTCATTGTTAAAAAACTGTTCTTGTTCTTTCATTGTTAAAAAACTGTTCTTGTTCTTTCAGTGTTGAAGAACTGTTCTTGTTCTCACAGTGTTGAAGAACTGTTCTTGTTCTTGCAGTGCTGAAGAACTGTTCTTGTTCTTTCAGCATTGAAGAACTGTTCTTGTTCTTGCAGTGTTGAAGAACTGTTCTTGTTCTTGCAGTGTTGAAGAACTGTTCTTGTTCTTTCAGCGTTTAAGAACTGTTCTTGTTCTTTCAGCATTGAAGAACTGTTCTTGTTCTCACAGTGTTGAAGAACTGTTCTTGTTCTTGCAGTGTTGAAGAACTGTTCTTGTTCTTGCAGTGTTGAAGAACTGTTCTTGTTCTTGCAGTGTTGAAGAACTGTTCTTGTTCTTGCAGTGTTGAAGAACTGTTCTTGTTCTTGCAGTGTTGAAGAACTGTTCTTGTTCTTGCAGTGTTGAAGAACTGTTCTTGTTCTTGCAGTGTTGAAGAACTGTTCTTGTTCTTGCAGTGTTGAAGAACTGTTCTTGTTCTT
>NW_013953164.1:166561-171615 GCF_001266775.1 Austrofundulus limnaeus
GGAGATTATTTTATTTTGAAAAACTAACATGAATTATTCATGAAACAATTGTTGAATTGTTTTTGTTTTGTTGATGAAAAGACGAGTTCTGACTTCCTGTCAGCTAAATAATTTATGGTTTGTCTTACCATAAACTTTTTAAAGTCGAAGAACTGTTCTTGTTCTCACAGCGTTAAAGAACTGTTCTTGTTCTCACAGTGTTGAAGAACTGTTCTTGTTCTCACAGTGTTGAAGAACTGTTCTTGTTCTCGCAGCGTTAAAGAACTGTTCTTGTTCTTTCAGTGTTAAAGAACTGTTCTTGTTCTTGCAGCGTTAAAGAACTGTTCTTGTTCTCACAGTGTTGAAGAACTGTTCTTGTTCTCACAGCGTTGAAGAACTGTTCTTGTTCTTGCAGCGTTGAAGAACTGTTCTTGTTCTCGCAGCGTTGAAGAACTGTTCTTGTTCTTTCGGTGTTAAAGAACTGTTCTTGTTCTTGCAGTGTTAAAGAACTATTCTTGTTCTCGCAGTGTTGAAGAACTGTTCTTGTTCTCACAGCGTTGAAGAACTGTTCTTGTTCTTGCAGCGTTGAAGAACTGTTCTTGTTCTCGCAGTGTTGAAGAACTGTTCTTGTTCTTTCAGTGTTGAAGAACTGTTCTTGCAGTGTTAAAGAACTCTTCTTGTTCTCACAGTGTTGAAGAACTCTTCTTGTTCTCACAGTGTTGAAGAACTGTTCTTGTTCTTGCAGCGTTGAAGGACTGTTCTTGTTCTTGCAGCGTTAAAGAACTGTTCTTGTTTTCGCAGCGTTAAAGAACTGTTCTTGTTCTTTCAGCGTTGAAGAACTGTTCTTGTTCTTGCAGTGTTGAAGAACTGTTCTTGTTCTTGCAGTGTTAAAGAAATCTTTTTCTTTCAGTGTTAAAAACCGTTCTTGTTCTCTCAGCATCAGAGAACTTCTTGTTCTCAGTGTGCTCTGAGTTAAAGGGCGAGTCCGTCTGCACTCTGGACTTTATAAAACCAGCTGTTATCTTTGCTCCACATGAACTGGAGGAACTCCCTCCACGTGGAGCCTCTGTGGTAATTCAATTAAATTCATTTCAGTTTATTTATATATATTATTATTATTTACTGTATATGTATTATATATATATATATAAGTCCCAACACACGTTGTCTCAGGACACTGTAGATAAAAAGAACAATGTAAAGAAGAAAGCAGCAGATTGTGTTGAATCACTTCATCACAGTCTCCCATCCTGAGCAAACGGTGGAGAGGARAAACTCCCTGCTAATCAGGAAGAAACCTCCAGCAGAACCAGGCTCAGGACAGGAGACCATCTGCCTCGACTAGACCTGGTCTTAGATCTGGTGTTAGACCTGGTCTTAGACCTGGTTTTAGACCTGGTCTTAGACCTGGTGTTAGACCTGGTGTTAGACCTGGTTTTAGACCTGGTGTTAGACTCTGTTAGACCCGGTGACACCCGTCAGTTACATAACGACAGCTGACGGTTAGAACGTGGGATCAAACCGACGAGTCTGCAGTTTGTTCTGCAGCAGGCGTGTTCCTGCATGACTGACATGTTGGAGGGTTTGTTCTTTCTCACCTGAAATCACTTTCACATTCCAAACTGAACATGTTTTAATGTTTTTATAATCATTTTTTCTTCATGCCACTAGCTTCTGCTCAGCAGCTGGTTTAATCTGAAATATACAAGTTATGAGCGAATGTTTACAACAAAACACAGGGATTATTATAAGTAAAAAGTTTAGAAACACACTGTTGTTTGGTGATATTTTAAAAACTAGTTTCTGTTTCAGAGAACTTTTTCACTGAAATGTTCTCAGTCTTGTTGTTTGATGAGAGACAGATTTGTTTTTGTGACTCACACGAAACGTTCAAATCAATTGTTTGAGGATAACAAAATGGCTAACATGCTACGTAGCTAATAAGTGGCTAATCTGCCTAACTTTAGATTTTTACATCATTTAATTATCTGTAGTTTAGCTCGTTCCCAACAGCATCAATATTTCTTAGCTTTTAAAAAACTCAGTTTGCTTATTGGCTCGATAGTGCTTTGCTAAGCTAAATTTGCTAGCTTAGCTGCTATTAGCGAAGAAGCACWGTTGTTGCTATGAGATGCTTTAAGGCGAATTAATCAGAATGTTAACTATATTTTGGTCTTTTTGTTTCCTTAATTTAATCTTTCATATATTTTGTTTTGTTCATTTAATTGTAATTTGTTTCTTAGTTTTGATGCTAACGATATATTTGGCGATTGATGTACAAATTTCAATAAAAAATGATTCAGTTGTTGCAAAGGTGAAGCAGATTATGTTCTGGTGTCCCACATGGTAATTTTCTAGATTAAATAAAATGTTAAAACAGAAATTTTAAGGAAAACAAAATGGCCGACGTTCTGTGTAGCAAACAAACCTATTAAAAATTTTCAGATTTACAGCAAATAGTTGTTAAACAAACACATTTATTGTGTGTTTAATTTATTTCTGTCAGCATTACACAAATTTTTTTTATCTTTGATAAACTAATTTAGCATATTAGCCTAATAGCGCTTTGCTAAGTAGCTAATTAATTGAACTGGTACCTATTTTATATTATGGTGCTGATTTATTTATTTATTTATTTATACACAAAAATAGGTTGTAAATGTTAGCTTTAGCACTAGCCTCAGCCTGTAGCATTAGCTGCTCAGTTTAGCTGCTAACTCTAAAGGGTCGTTGTAAAGTTGTCTCACAGGTTAAATGGATTTCAGACAGGATTAGATGAGTGTTGTTAAATAATTATTTAATTTAACATTACTTTGTGAGTTGTTCCATTTAGATTTTCAGTGTAAAAAAAAGGATAAAACCATAATTTTATGGGTTTATTGACTTTTGCTTCCTGTTACTTTTTCCCTCCATCACTTTCACCCGTTTTCTTTTSATTTCACAACATTTTCTGATTTCAGTTATTTCTTCTCATTTCTTTTGTAATTCTGTTGGAAGCGACCTCATGTTGTCCAGTCGGTGTGTTTCCAACACACACCCGCCTCATGCTCTCTAATGGGACCACATTCTTTCCCTGAACTCCAGCCCAGGAAGTGGACGAACCAGACGGACGAGGAGCAGAAATGTTCTCACACAGTCGTCTCTCGGCTCACACCCACCTCCACGTCTCTTTATTTTGGTTTGACTGTTTCTGTCTTCACGTCCTCRCAGCTGAAACTGAACGTTTGTTAGAACCGTCTGAAAATACCTGAGCTGTTTTTATTTAACTTTAGAGGGAAAATACGTCGAGGCTTTTGAACACTAGGTCAGCGAGGGTCCAGGGCTYAATGCTAACATGCTAACATGCTAAATGTTTCCAGTCCTGTTTCCTGTTTTCMCCTCATTTTCTCAAAGATTTCATCATTTTTCAAACATCTACTGTTTATTTTTACATCTTTGKTCCCAGACAAGTCTTTTTGGTTAATCTGGAGCTGAATCATTTGTTTTGTTTGAGCAGAAAGGTTTTCATTTCTGCTGCGTTTGTCTTTAAATTTGACCAAAAGTCATTAATTTATTGACTTTTATTGGTTTGAGTCAAACCAATAAAAGTTTGACTCAAACATTTTGTAATGTCAGATAAAAGATGACCTCATTCTTCCCTCATGATGTCAGAACTTCCAGAACAAGTCAGAACATCTCATCTCTGAGTGAACAAATCAACCTGAGCGAGAAAAAAACCCAACACCTGACCTGGACTCAGGATCAGGAGCTGGTCCTCCACCTGCAGGGCTCTGCAGAAGCAATGACCCCAGAGAGGCAGCATTCCCCTGAGACGGGTCAAAGGTCACGACCCCTTCAAGATGTCTGGACCAGAACCAGRCCAGAGTCCAGATGTTTACCCAGAATTCACCGCAGCAAACAGCTCCTCCCACAGTGGTGCAGTCTGATGGTCTGAGTGGACCAGGAAGTCMTCTGTAGACYAAAGGGTTCTGGATGCGAGTCCACCTGTCTGACAGCTGAAGTTTGGAACAAACTGGGTCCAACAGAACCCTGATCCCAAACGCAGCAGCTGGTCTACAACAGAATGGGTCAAACAGAAAAGAATGAAGAGTCCAGAACCGGACTGAAACCCTGTGGTGGGACCTTCAGACGGCTCTTTATCAGCCTCATATTTTAGCTTAACTCAGCAAATATGAAAGCTCTGTGAGTTTCAGGTTCTGCATTCAGAGAAACAAGTGAAACGTGCAGGACCACGTCCCTCCAGGACCACGTCCCTCCAGGACCACGTCCCTCCAGGACCACGTTGTCCCACCATGTCCTGTGTCCTCACGTGAGTGGCCACGAGGTCAGAAACAGGAAAAGAACCAGGGCAGCTGGCTCTTCTGATTCGTTACTTTTGATCATGACATCACTGAAGCAGAAACCTGAGTGGACCCAAACCCCTCCGCAACCATCAGAAGGTTCTGCTGCTGAAGGAGGTTCTGCCAGCTGCTGGTTCAGAGTCTGGAACCAGTTTGAGTTAAAACCAGAGTCCATCAGTTAAAAAACTGTTACAGATCCATAAAAACAAAGGTGGAGAGCTGAAGCATGTGAGTTTAAGAAGCAGCTGAATGTTTCCAGAGACCAGCAGGATTTCCATKTTGGGTTTTAATCTCGTGGTTCTGAGTGTTTGTTCAGGGAGGTGTCTCCGTCTGTCTGTCTTTAATGCTTGTCTGACTTTAACACTGGTCCTTCATCAGGTTCCACTTTTCTTGTTTTCTGAAGGGTTTCCTTTTGGCAAATCAACCATTCAAACTTTTGTTCAAATGTCACCAATCAGTCACCAATCAGTCACCAATCAGTCACCAATCAGTCAGAGCTCAGAGTCTGAGTCAGAGGTAACTGTCAGCTACGACCACCCCAAGATTTACCTTAATATCTCTAAAACGGACTAAGCTGTGGTGGCCCTCCAGAATCAGGTAAATGAAGGCTATCCTATTGGTTAACTGTTGGTGATCTTGTTGGTTAACTGTTGGTGATCTTGTTGGTTAACTGTTGGTGATCTTGTTGGTTAACTGTTGGTGATCTTGTTGGTTAACTGTTGGTGATCTTGTTGG
>NW_013953164.1:178357-180252 GCF_001266775.1 Austrofundulus limnaeus
TTAACTCTTGGTTAACTGTTGGTTAGGTGTTGTTAACTCTTGGTTAACTGTTGGTTAGGTGTTGTTAACTCTTGGTTAACTGTTGGTTATGTGTTGTTAACCCTTGGTTAAATGTTGGTTAGGTGTTGTTAACTCTTGGTTAAATGTTGGTTAGGTGTTGTTAACTCTTGGTTAACTGTTGGTTATGTGTTGTTAACTCTTGGTTAAGTGCTGGTTAAGTGTTAGTTATCCTGTTGGTTAASTGTTTGTTGTWTCTGGTACTTTACAGGATTCATTCAGTTCTTGTTGTGTTTTTTGTTGTCTGCACTCAGGAATTCTCTGAACTCCAGTATAAATATTTCTTCTTTTCTCCTCCAGGCTTTAGACTGATCCGTCCTTTGTCTTTGTCTCTTTTGTCTCATAAAGTCCTTCTGTCTGCTCTGAGTGACGCCTAAAACAGGAATCTGAAATCTGTTCTCTAATTAACCTGCAGGTATTTCATTCTACAGAAGAACCGTGTCGTAAACCTGAGCTAAAGGTTTGTCTGAAATCAGCTGGAGATTCTTTGTTCTGGTAGAATTCAGACTGGTTACAGTCAGTAACGAGTCGGTGCACGGTAACCTGCTAAAAGGAGCCAGGAGCTAACTGGATCTTTACGGTCCATAAATATCAGCTGGGTCTTTGTGGGTCTTATGGATCCTAGGAGTCTTGGCTCTGGTGTTTTGATGCCAGGTACTGAAAATGTTCTGTTTTAGGGTCCAAACCTATTAATGGATCATTTTTTGGGTGGTGCTGAAATAGATTTAAACATTCTTATTTAATAATGTCATAACTCTTGTCTTCATTAGTTTCTTGTTCTTAAATCGTTTTAATTTAATGAACATTTTCTGGTGGTTTCAGTTTTAAGGTCTCTGGTCTCTGGTGGACYTCTGAGGATCTGATTCTTTGTCTCCTGGGTTGTTTTTGTGTTTTAATGAGTTTCGTGTTGAATAATTCAGAACCTTCAGTCTTCAGTTCAGCATCTGGGATCTCTGGCTCCGATCCAAGTCTGGGACCACTGCTGAGGACTCGTTAGACTCTGGTGGGGAGGGGGACCTGATCAGAGACTAATGGGGGACCTGATGGAGGCTCGATGGGACTCAGAGAGTTCTTGAAGTTTGTTGGTTTTAGTTGGCGGCAGATTGTTTTCTACAGTTTTTGTTTYGATCAAAGTCTTTTATTTTGAAGGACAATCAGATGTTTTATAAAACACGATTAATAAAAGCGTGATGGAACTAACACTTTTAGGTTTAAGCCAGTAATTCATGACGTACTTTAATGACCCAGGTTTTCATGACATGTTGTTTATCTGCAGATAGAAAATGAAAGTCAGAACAAGATCTACTAACAACAACCATTCTTAGATATTACTTGTGTTTATCTTTGTGTTTTCCCTTGACCCAGCCTTTCCTTAGGATGAAATCTTAGGTTTCCTCAGGCTGTGGGCGGGGCTTAATGTYTCAGACCACGCCCCTCACATGTGTGTGTCATTCTGCACTAAACCACCAAGTGATGGTGGCGGTTTTTCTCCAATAAAACTGATTTGAACCTTTGACAGAAACAGTTGTCTGGGTTTCGGACCCTCAGAACCGGGTCGGTCTCGTGCTCGCTGGTTGTTCAAACAGGAGCTTCAGTTGTGGGAGGATCCAGGTCAAACTGGTTCTTCTGTTGGTTTGTTTGCAGTCGTCTGTCGGAGCTGAGGGAACAAAGTGTTCTGAATCCAAAACATTCAGGTTCTTCAGAGGAAAAGTGAAGAAAAATAAAAATATTTGAGTTTTTTTTYCCTGAAGTTCAGTGAAAATTCACAGATTTTTGTTTATTTGTCTGATTCTGATTAAATTAATTGTTTTTTAGTTTATATATAGCTACTGTTCTGC
>NW_013953164.1:181325-182959 GCF_001266775.1 Austrofundulus limnaeus
TCATTTACCCAGAATGCTTTGTGTGCAAATAAAATGGCTCCGTTCGTGTTAAAATATATTTTTTTAAATTAGCATCCTACAGTGTTTTTACAGTCTTTATTTTACAGTTAAAATAAATGTTTATTAAATAAAGTTTAACGTTACAACTAATCCTGGATCCCTTTAATAATAAACTCAAAATGTCTGGGAGAACAGCTCCAGAGCAAAGTCTCAGGAGRAACACAGAAATCACACAGGCTGAGGGAAGCAGCACAAAAACAACGATCCGACACAGAAAATAAAACAAACAAATGAAGGACAACAAGAAACACCTGGAGGAGACACAAGAGGGAACAGGTGAGCGTGGGCGGGGCCAGAGCAGGGKAACACTGAAACACTAGAAAACTAAAGCAAAGACACACAGATCCTGACAGTTTTGACTGTGGGGTCAAAGGTGGGCGCTCCCCTGACCYCTGACCCCTGACCTCTGACCYCTGACCCCTGACTGTACCTGGGCAGCAGGTGACGAAGGTGTGGACCTCCTGCTTCTCTTCAGTTCTAATGCTGAAAATATTTAAAATTCTGATGAGTCATGAGTTTGAGCCTCACCTGACGGCAGCAGGGAGGGTCTGAGGTGTCTCACCTGAAAAGAATCAGACGCTCTTCCTCTTCCTCTGATGATGGTGATGATGATGATGATGACGATGATGATGTAGAAAATGAAAGTTCCTCTTTTTATCGTCTGATTTTAGTTTGCACTTGTTGCTGAAGTGTTTTAGTTGGAAAAATATCTTTAAACATGAGACGAGTTTAAAATCGTCAGTTGTTTCAAGATGGCTGTCAAAGCGGACCAGAAGGCTAAAGCCCGGTCAGTTTTGCAGCTAAYGAGCTAAAGTTCAGCTTGTTGGTAGCCGAGAGTCGTCCTCAACCCTGACCTGAACAGAACTGTCTCACTTTAAAACAAGACCCGCTCTTTAACCGTTCAGGTTCTGACTAAAGATTTATCTGCACCCTGCTGATCCGGGCCTGTCGGAGCGGTTCTGTCTTTCAGAACCGGGCCTGTCGGAGCGGTTCTGTCTTTCAGAACCGGGCCTGTCGGAGCGGTTCTGTCTTTCAGAACCGGGCCCGTCGGAGCGGTTCTGTCTTTCAGAACCGGGCCCGTCGGAGCGGTTCTGTCTTACGGGAACAGTGTCTTCAGGCAGGGAGGCGTCTCCCTCCTGAACCCTGCAGACCTGCTGAGGAGTGTCGGGTTTTGGAGGCCCGCCAAGGTCTGCAGGCCCCACCTGAACACACCCTGAACCTGAGAGACAGGTGAGACTCCGTCAGCCAATCAGACGGCAGCTTTACTCCGCAGAGGGATGCGATTGGACCGGACCTGACGGGAGTTTTCACAGCTTTCACGCAACAACGTCCAGAAGCAAAACAAACCAAATATCAGAGAGAGGCGTGTTCCTGTCCTCCCTCGTTTCCAGAAGAATCTTTCTTTTAGGCAGTTTGGGGTCTTTTTGTTTTTGTTTTTGTTTTTGTTTTTGTTTCCTACCTTTGAACTCAGAACCAGCTCGAGCCAAGGTTTCAGGTGGCGCCTCTCATTTTCTAAATCTCTTTTTATTTTCATGTTTGAAATTAAATAGATTGTCTCAGGTGCAGAAACAGAG
>NW_013953164.1:185112-187512 GCF_001266775.1 Austrofundulus limnaeus
AGTATAGAATATACAAAAATTCTGTGTGTCTCCTGGGGGCTAAGCCCCCCTTGTCCTTAAAACCTAGTGACGCCCCTGATAAGAAAGAAAGAAATCGAGACACTAAAACAAAGAATATTATATCTATAATTTAATTTTAGTTAGTTTTGTAAAAAGATTATACAGTTTTCGTTATCGTTTTTTAAATTTTATTACAGCCTTTATTTATTTTAAAGTGTTTTTTCAATTTCAGTTTTCATTATTTCGTTAGTTTTAGTTAACTATAACAACCCTGGCAGAGAGTCGTCCACAAACAAACTGGTTGKGACTTGTTTCCCTTTATTATCATTTTTAAAATTCTAACCCCGTTTAAACTCTGTAAACAATGAGTTTATGATTTTATGATTCGGGTTGAATAAAAACAAACAGTAAGAAGTTTTATTTAATCATAAATCTGATGTTTTGTCTGAAAACAGCCGAAACTCGTCTKCTTCTGGAAACAAACCCACGTGAACTCCACAGAGACCTCTGATCCACCGTCCCGCTGATCTAAAATCTGATAAACGGGTTTATTTTAAAACGGCCGTGTTGATCTGAGTGTTTGCGGCMGAGCAGAGCCCCCCTCCTCTGGTTCTGCCTTTAAACGGCTGAGTGGAGGCGACCTCTGACCCCCGCCTGCTGATTAACTAACCAGTCACATTCTGGCTGCGGCGCAGTCTTTCTGCTGCGGGAGCTTGTATCCCGGGTCGTCTCCATGTCCACAGCAACGCAGCCACCAACACACACACAGAATACTGAAACCCCTCCGAGTCCCGGGACCCCCGCAGGAAACCAGGCTGTCGCTCATCATGAGCCGTTCTCACCATAAAGTGAGTATTTAAGGAGCGTTTTATAGATGGTTGGCTTTTAAAGTTGACACAAAACCTTTGGGTTTAACTGGGAAACATTTATGGTGAGAAACTCTACAGGTTTGTTGACTTTYCGTTTGTTTTAAAGTTCTGTTTGCACCGTTTGTAATGAGAAACCAACGAAAACTAACTTTCTACGGTTAAAACTTGATTTATTTTTTATTTAATGTGTTTGGAGAACAAACTAACAGGAATAACTTAAAAAAATAAATCATTGTATAAATAATGTTAATGCTCCAAGCCTGAGTTGGGAATGACTCACAGCTACTACCAGGTGTAGCTCTTTATATTTTTCATGTGGCGGCCATTTTGAATCAGGTTGGCTCTGAAGTTTAATCTGTTAGATTAATTTCACTAACATCATCCTGTGGTTCATGAGATTATATTACTAACAAACAATTTCATTATTTAATTTAGATTTCTGCATTTTTTTTGTTAATTTGTTTTTATCTTTTGTTCTCATTAGCTAACCCCATGTTATGTTAGCATTAGCATATAGTTAACAAGAATGTAAGTTCTTAGCATGGGATTTTTTTWAAGTTAAATGAAAAGTAAACAGTCTGATAAATTAGATTTTATTTCAACAGAAAAACAAGTCGGATCCAGAGCACATTAGCAGTTAGCTGCTAGCTGGCCTTTGATTTCAGCTAAAAGTTTAGCCATCAGTAACATATTTGTTTGTGTGAGATTGTCAGGAAGAGCAGAGCTCTTGTTTTTTCCTCTTTTAACAATTGTTTATCAGTTTAAAAGACTTTAGTAAAGAGCAATAAGATCAGAGTCCAAATTCTTTAGTTATWATTTTTGTCCTGTGAGAAACTGAACTGAGCTGTTTGTTTAGCTTCATGCTCATCTAAAGTTTTAGTTTCTGGTAATTCAGGCTGAATATGATCCACAGTGGATTTTGATTTTTACATTACCCCCTTAATCCCTTTAAAAACATTTGTTTTAGTTAAATATTTGCCTTAATTCTCACTTTTTAAACCCATATCCCTGTCATGAGCTAATCTTAGCTACAGTTAGCCTTTTTCAACACGTTAGCTTCATGCTAAGCTTCTCTCTTGGACTCATCATTAACRTTTTTATTTCTGCTGATTTGAATTGGGAAAACAACTCATTTAAATATTTGTTTTAGTTAAATATTTGCCTGAATTCTCTCTTTTTAAACCCGTATCTCTGTAATGAGCTAATCTTAGCTACAGTTGATTATTAGCCTTTTTGTTAGCTTCATGCTAATCTTATCCCTTAGTTTCATCATTAAAGTTTTTGTTTCTGCTGATTTTAATTGGGAAACAATTCATTTAAATCTTTAAGATATTTGTTTTAGGTAAATATTTGCCTGGATTTCTTTTGTAAACATGTAGTTTTAAATGGCTGGGGAAAGGGAGGTCTGGGCCTCCCTTCTGAAGCTGCTGCCCCCGCGACCCGACCCCGGATAGGCGGAAGAAAATGGATGGATGGATGGATAGTACATAATTCACATGGTGCATAATTCACATGGTGCATAATTCACATG
>NW_013953164.1:190576-198178 GCF_001266775.1 Austrofundulus limnaeus
GCCTTGTCTGAAGAGGCTGTAAAAAGTGCTGCCACACAGGATTTCTTCTTTCAGCCCTTTCTTAAAAAATATATAAATAAATTCATTACTTATTTTATCTAGTGCTAAATATTCTGTTTTTATTTGTATATTCATAAGATTAATATATTTTGTTACATAAAATGACTATGTTCCCAGCTTTTTTGATGCAAAAACAGCAACACAGAGGAAAAAAAGGAGAGACACACATCCAGCGCTCACAGCTTCTCTGCCTCATTCTGCTGCTCCCGTTTTTAACACCAGGCAAAAAATGCATTTAAAACAGCTGACGTTAACTTTAGATGACAGTTTGAAACGCTCCAGCATTTTTAAAAAGAAAAACAACACGGACACGCTGATTACAGTGCGGGGCGAAAGTGAAAGTAAAACATGGTGCTGAGCACCCGTTCGGTAAAGAAACTTAAACATAGCTGTTCTTTGTCCCTTCATATTCCAACACAGAGGGTAGAAACAGCTAAATTAGACAGTTACGTAAAACACATTTACAGTTCATAACTCACCCTTGTTGTTGTAACATTCATCCTGTGTTGACCGCAAGCACTTTCCACCCTGTTGTGGGTCCATTTTCTTGAAAAATAAAACTTAACCAGGCACTTTGAAGAAGCTCTGCTCTGATGCTGGTAGTCTATGTAGATAATAATGTGGGTTTACACACCCCAGAACCGAACATTTTGACTTCTGAACTTGCATTTTCGGCATGACGCGATGAACTACAAAATCACACAGCGAGGAAAAAAATGGCGGACTATGAAATCCAGTTGGCCGGAAATACATTACCATAAATGGTAGTTCTGAAAAAACAAAAAGTGTGACAAAATAAACAATGAAACAAAATAAGCAACAGCAGATTTTGAACAAACTGAAAATTTTGACCCATAAAAAATATATAAATATCTTTGCAGTAACTGGACAGAATAAATTAAAGTTTTCTACCTTCCTAGACACTATAATTGCACAAAAAATAGTTTTTAAATGCAAAAAAGTGCATTTAGCATGATATGTCTCCTTTAAACAATGTGGTTATGTTGACAGAAGAGCCCTGTCTCTTATAAATTACATTTCTATAGCGCTAATTTGTTTCACCAATTATGTTTTGCTGGGAAACATAATTAGCAAAACAAATTAGCGGTATATAAGTATCATTTCTGGGAGACGGGGGTTAGAGAGTAATGAGGAGAGAATCATAGCGTCCCACATTCATCAGGCATTTTTACTTTATAATTACCTTTAAAACAAAAGAACTTTGCTGATAGTTGAACTCAAATAATGTACACTTCTTTTTTAATCTCGTTGTCATTACATAAAATGCAGTTTCTGCTCCCTGAAGCTGCAGCATCTTAATTTATCCACAGCAAAGAGATAAAATCTTGTTTTTAATTGTGTTTAATCAGAAATCAGCTTCTGGGTGTCGTCTGGTTGCGGCCCACTCGGGTCACGGAGGCATCGACTCGTCCTCTGAATCGCTCGCCATCCATCTGTGGTTTTTCTGTCTGAATGAAGCTCAGAGTTTAGATTTGTGGTTTTCCGAGACGCTTTATAAGCAGCTGTAGGTGTGAAACAGTTTGTTTTGTTTCTGTTTGGTTTGAAATGAGATCATTTGGTAGGACTCTCAGCAACTACCACCCCAAATTTTAGGTCCATGTCTGTAAAACTGACGTTTATTTGTTGTTACAAATGCATATGTGGTTCAGAAGATATTTTGCTAACAGAAAATGCCCGATAAAAATCCAAAGCTTTCTGGGCCAATAAAATGTGGTCCTGTGGATAAACAAACAATATCTTACCTGTTGTAGATGAATTACTTAAATTTGGAGAAATGGTTTAATTTGGGATTTATTGCCGGCATCAAAGAAAAACCTTACTGCATTGGGAAACACGTTCCCTTAATGTGAAAATAACAAATGTTCATTTGAATTCTGATCAAAACAACGAGCTAAAGGCTAGTCAGWGCAGCCGTATTACAACATTTATAGTGGTTCTTGCTAATGCTATTTGTCACATCTTTAAACTGCTGTAAAGTCTGTGTCACGGTTATTTATACAGAATTTAACTGTTATTTCCAAGTTACATTACCGGTAGACTGTAGCTGTAGCACTTCCTGTGCAGCATGAAGCACTTCCTGTTGGARCAGTAAAACAAATCGGTGACAATAACATTATAAAGTGATTTTTTTTTTAAACATGAAACGATGTGAAACAGACTGGAGCCAGGGTCTCAGTCCAGCTCTGACTAGCTCATCAGTTTGCCTAAACTCTAGATTATAAATATATTTWTCTACAACAGGTRAGATATTAATTACCTATAACCTCTCCACAGAACCTTACTTCAAAAGATCTGATGTGGCTAAAAACATTCGAGGACAAAATCAGCCAAAGAAAAACTTAACTTATTAAATGACCCACGAGTCCTTGGTCCATTTTATTTTGATGGACAGGTGATTAAAAGTCCCGCCTCTCTCCGTCTGTTAAAGGCTCCAGACTTCCTGAGAAGCCAAGAGGAACTTCCTGTTTCTGAGGAAGAACTTCCTGTTTGCGAGGAGGAACTTCCTGTTTCTGTGGAGAAACTACGGCAGCAGATAGAGGACAAAGTTAAACTCCTGCAGTTACCTTCTGCCAACCAGCAGGTAAATTACAGCAAAAATAATAATCTGTTAGTTTTTAAATGTTAAAGATCTTTAATATTTTTAAAAATTGGTCAAAATTGGTTAGAATCTTATTTACATCAATAATCATGTTAAATGATTGTTTAAGTTTGAAAGTTTAATTTTGTTTTTGTTCAGAGTTTAGTGTCTGTTGCTCCATCGTCTGAGAAAACATTTATTCAGAATTTCTCTCCTTTTATCTCCAATACTCAAAATAAAGTAATTAAAAACATTTAATAAGCTTGAAACTGCCTGCAGGGATTTTTCTTTCTGAAAAATGAATCCAGTTTTATATTTCTTAATGTTTTTGAAAACAAGCGTGTGAAGGCGGTCCTGCCGGGCTGAGTCATGTGGACTCAGACAGATGACGGGGTGGATCGGGGTGATCGTGTTCTGCCAGCATGACTCAGCAGATCTGTCGTCTCTGACTGAAGGACGACTGAAGTTCAACTCCTGCTTTTCTCTTTTACCCTCGTTCTACTCGTTTGCTTGTCAGGAGATAGTTTCTTGTTTTTCTCTGTTTTGTACTTTTAGGCTTTAAAGTGGTTTCAAATCTTTAAAGTGGAATTTTGATTTGTAGTCTTTGAACAGCCTCATTTTACCAAAATGARGTTTAWTTCTGACAGGACTGATGGGCTGAAGAGACTTCCTGTCATCTGAAAGYRAATTMAATTTTAAAGTGCCTGTGACATCAAATTTTTGTAGTAAATATGAATGCATTTTTTTAAAGATAACATTGATAACATATTGCAAAAKAAATTTCACGCYGCTGAGATGARCGGTTGTTGAGATATTTGCATGTGAAGTAACAGGAAGTGATGTCAWAGRGGAATGTCTGAATGTGAACAGACCTTTGTTACAACAACTAACAGCACAGACTGTAGAGAAGAATCTGATGTTTCTTTAGATTATTTTGAATCACTATCAAAGAGAGATGAAGAAGAGTTAAAGTTTGAATATTATTGTTTTAATAAACAAAGACCAGGGAGTTTATTTTATTAAAGACTTCCCCTTTGATGTCACTTCCTGTTTCATTTAGGCCGAACCAAGTTCAAAAGGCAATAGGCCAGTGATGAGACAAAATGGGTAAAATCATGTGTATTATGCCAATTTTCTTCTTTGACATTTTGTATTTGAAGGATGGACATGTCACAGGGCCTTTAAAGTTTACATTTTTTTACATAAAACTCTGGTAGTTGTAGCAGCTAGCTGTAGCACTTCCTATGTAGCATGGTAAACTTCCTGCTTATCATGTCACATAAAACTTTTCCCCTTAGATAAATGTGTAAAAGTCTAAATTTRTCACAAGTCTCAGTTTATATGCAGAATGTTTGATTTGATAATGAGTATTCCTGCGTTTTAACCTAGCATGCTAATTTTGCTAACTCATTTAAAAAGGGAGGGGAATTTTCCAACAGATTGCTTGGATTGCATATTTTGTTTTTAACAAAGTTTCAAACATTAACAAACACTAGTTAACGTAGTTCTGTCCAACTCTGTAAACAAAACAAGCTTTCTCTGTTTTATTTATTTTGTTTTAAATGTTCTGTGTGTTAGCTACAGCTAGCAATGTGCTGCTAATTTAGCTTTTGGTTGTTTAACAAAGAGAAAATGTCTTTTTAGTAAACAGTGTTGCCCACTCCTGGTCTACTTGTTCTTTGTTTGACTATTTGACATTTTTTGGGAACATCTTAAGGTTTTGCACTCTGTTAGCTATTAGCAAAAATGCTAATTCAAGACGATTATTTAATAATCCCCCACTGATTGTAGCACAAATGTTGGGTGATTTTGTGTTAAATGAATTGTTTTGGATTGTTATTGTTGAGCTAAATGGCTTTTTAAATTTTTAATCATGTTTTTAGTCATTTTTAATGAAAGAATGTTGTTAATTTGTATGTATTATATTTATATCTGGGGTCTTCAGGGACTACAGATGAAAAYTAGCCTTCATGGCTAATTCTGACATGTTCTGTAATGTGCACTGTCCCTTCTTACATAAATAAACAAGAACAATAATCTGTGTTTCAGGTGTTTGAGCAGAAGACAGGACAGGAAGAAGTGCTGAGGTTTGCTGTTCTGAGTCAGGAGCTGACCTTTCACCTCCAGCAGCTGCAGAAACAGACCGAGCAGGAGCTCAGCAGCATCCAGACACAGTGAGGAGATGTTCTTTACTCCTGAGCTCTCAGGTCTTTGACCCAAACTCTCATAGATTCTCAATGTTTTGAGCTTCTGAGAGTTTCGTAACCCCTCGTGTCTCTGATGTAAAACTCTGCAGAAACAGGTGAAAGTGATTGATTCTGCTTTCAGAACATTTCCTGTGAAAGTCGTCTTTTAACGGTCGTAGGCGTCACTTTCTCGTCTTCTGCTTTTGCTTTTCGACAGACGAGTTGAAACGCATCTCGGGGTCGAGGTGTGGCAGAGCAGCGCTCGCTCTGATCATATTCCAGGAAAAAAATTAGTAATTCCTCAGAAGTTCAAAGTGGGTGGCAGCTTGGCCGTGTTCTTATCTGGGCTCAGATCGCAGGCTTAAAGGGACGAGACAAATAGCTGCTGAATGAAACAGTTGAATATCCCCGGGACGATACCCTCCTCGGCTCCTAATCCACTCAGATTACTGGAAGACGACGTCACCCTGTTTTATTTTCCGGGCACTTTTCTCAGCTTTAAATGAGGCTTATAGGAGCTAACGTTGACTCAAAYGAATAACAGAATTTATTGTTCTTCCTAAATCGTCTGAGACGGCACTTAACGTGAACAATTTCTACTTTGAGCCGATTTCATTCAGTGAACTCGTCTCTGTCGTGTTGCTGTCTGTTTATGATGTAAACCATGAACGCAGCAGATTAAAGGTGTTTTTTCCCAGAGATGGGACTCGTTCAGATTCTGGTTACGTAACCAGACTTCAGCTCGGTGCCAAGACTAACAGGCGGATCCACGGTTTGGAAAAAGTCCCAGATCAGTTCTGTCGTGTTCCTCTGGTTTTTAAAAGTGAAATGAAAGGGAAAGCTGTTGAATATCAGAGATCCCAGTGTTCGCTTAGTTACGCTCCTCAGATTTTTGCTGTTTTTGTTCRGAGTGTGTGTTCTGGTCCGTTTCCTGCCAAGGTGCCCCTGTGCAGCACACCGACTCTGGAACATCTGAAAATAAAGGCTCTAACCTGAAATATCTGGTTTCTTTGGTAAATCGTCCAGTTTGTTTACAGAAAAGGTTCATTAAAAGATGTGTGAACATGACACAAAGAGCAGACATGAAGATCCATTCAGATGTTTGAAGGAAACCTGATGTTTTATGGAAAAACAATGTGAAGCTGAGAACAAGGTCATTTTATTATTTTAACCAAAAAATGGAGCCTTTCTATCTTTAGCAACAAGTTTATCCTCAATTTTCTAGTTACCATGTGCTAACTTGTCCTCAAACATAAAGACAAAATATTATTAAGAGACCAGACAGGAAGCTGGATGAGTCCCCCAAAGTGGCTGGCTGCAGTAAACYCTGGTTAGAACCAATTGTTTAACACTGAAACCATGGTTAGGACTGGTTGTTCAACACTGAAACCATGGTGAGGATGATTCGTTGACCACTGAACCGTTATTTGTGTCAAGTCGTCTAACACTGAACCCCTGGTTTGATCTAGTTATCTATCAATGACACCCACAGTTAGGACTAGTCAACCACCACCGAACCCATGCTTAAGACTAAACATCTACCACCGAACCCACGCTTAAAACTAAACATCTACCACCGAACCCATAATTATGACTAGTCATATACCACTGAAACCACAGTAAAGACTAAGTATCTACCAACGAACCCATAGTTAGGACTAGTCGTCTACAACTGAAACCCCAGATAGGACAAGTCATCTACCACCAAACCCATGGTTAAGACTAACCATCTACCACCAAACCCATAATTATTACTAGTCATATACCACTGAAACCACAGTAAAGACTACCAACGAAACAACAGTTAGGACTATTTATGTACCCCTTAAACCATATTAAAGACTAATTATCTACCACCGAACCCATAGTTAGGACTAGTCGTCTACAACTGAAACCACAGATAGGACTAGTCATCTACCACCAAACCCATGGTTAAGACTAATCATCTACCACCGAACCCATAATTATTACTAGTCATATACTACTGAAACCACATTAAAGACTACCAACGAACCCATAGTTAGGACTATTCATGTACCCCTTAAACCATATTAAAGACTAATTATCTACCACCGAACCCATAATTAGGACTAGTCATCTACCTCTGAAACCACAGTTAGGACTAGTCATCTACCACCAAATCCATGGTTAAAACTAATCATCTACCACCGAACCCTTAATTTTAACTAGTCATCTATCACTGATCCTATATGGTCAGGATTAGTCTTCTACCACTAAACCCATGGTTTGGGTAAGTTGTTTATGACTTTAGTAGATGTAGATATTTGAATATATCCTTTATCAAAACTTTCGCCTGGAGATCCTCCACAATCCCTTCAGTAAATGTCTTCCACCTGCAGACGGTTTTATTTGTGATTCTAAACCAACACATTTTATGTTTTAACACCATTTGGGGTAAATTGAGACGAGTAAATGTTTAATATTCATCAGAGCCTCCCAGCATCACCTCTGTCCATCATAGAAACACTTTGTAGAGATTTTATTCATCTGGATCCTTTTTTTTCTTTGGTTAGAACTGCGGTTCAGTGTGAATTATAGCTGACAGGTTGTGAGATACATTAATGGAAAAAAACACACCTACACGTTTTTCAGCTGCAGGTTTTTTGGAGTGAAATGTGTTTTTTCACATACGTTTGTGTAATTATGGAGTCCTATTCACGCTTTTCTGTACGTAAGCACCTAATCAGAATGTTCTGACAGCTGGCAGAGGGTGTGTGTGTGTGTGTGTGTGTGTGT
>NW_013953164.1:199950-205089 GCF_001266775.1 Austrofundulus limnaeus
AATAACTGGGTTGGGTTTAGGAACAGGACCAATAACTGGGTTGGGTTTAGGAACAGGACCAATAACTGGGTTGGGTTTAGGAACAGGACCAATAACTGGGTTGGGTTTAGGAACAGGATCAATAACTTGGTTGGGTTTAGGAACAGGAACAATAACTGGGTTGGGTTTAGGAACAGGATCAATAACTTGGTTGGGTTTAGGAACAGGACCGGTTTGCAAAAACATAACATTATTACCTTTAGGATGACTTAAACAACTGAAGGTTTAGGATCGTAGTAACTGTAAATTATAAACAGAACATGAATAAGTCTTCTTTAACAAGCTTCTTTTCTGTTTTTTTTTTCCTGTGATAACTTTAACTTCAGGAGGTTTTGATACAGAAATGTTTTTCTAGAAATTAAGTAAAAATACTGACAACTGAAAATTTTCCATAAACTCCTGAGACAAAAATATTTTTTGTCTTTTTTCCTGTATAAAAATAAGTGATGAATTTAAACCCAAATATTTGTGTTTTCAACCTAAAACAGATCTTGAAGATGTTTCTGATGAATAAAATATAAATTTTAAACATGAGACAGGTGTGAAGCAGCTGTTAGATTTAAAGTTTCTCCTCAGATTTCTGCCCTCAGCTTTGATGAACTCATTAAGTCAATATTGATTTATTTTTCTCTCAGAGCCTTTTGTGCTTTTTGCTGCTCTCCTCACTCGGTGAGAATAATCTGATTTCATCAAAGCTAGTTCAGATGAGGCCCCTCTTCATCTTCGTCCTCACAAACAAAACACTTGTTTTGCTCCTCCTCAGCTCCTCTGACAGAAGTGCAGCGCCTCCTGGTGGTCAGACAGAGAATTACAGATTAACAGAAAACAATACTCCAACAAAAATATTGTACTACGTTATATTTTTATATCTCTGTTGCTGTGAAGCTTTACTTCTTTTTATTCCTGCACAGATGCAGCTTTTACACCTTTTTTCTTTTATTAAACATATATTTTGTTTGTATTTTTTCTGGGTTTTGTTGACGTTTTTGCCCAAGATTAAAAATCCTTTAGGATAAGAATTTTTATTTCATGGTTTGTCTGTTTGTTAGCAAAATATCTCACAGCRTCCTGGATGGATTTAAYCTGAGCTGACTGGTGTGACTCAAACCTCTGATGTTTACGAGTCAACTTTTCTCTGAAAACTTCAGTTTGTTTCAAAGCGGAGCGGTTCTGTTGAACAGGAAGTGGGTCTGTAGAACCTGCAGCTGGACCTGAGATCTGGTGTAGAGGTTCAGTGATTTTCAGCTCAGGTGATAGGTAAGCAGCAGCTTCAGCTGTTTACAGAAAAGATATTTTATTGTTGAGATGGGTCACTCTGATGGGTTTTTATTGCTGCAGACCTTTGGCTGTTTCRGCTGTTCATAACCAAAACCTTCGGCTCTTTCAGCAGATGGCTGCTGTGGCTTTTGTTTTATGTAACTTTAATGTTTTTCTAAATGTTAAACTTTATTAACAAATATTTTCTAATAAAAACAAACTTTGTTTTCTTCAAAATCTTTTCAGCAGCTCACTGCTTGTTTTCTGTGGCTGCTTAAGGCTTCTAGCTAGCATTTTTGCTGCATTCAGCCATAAGCTAACCTTTTGCTGCTTATGGTCTTTTGCTAACATGCTACTTTTAGCTATTAGCTAGCACTTCATCTCTTTCAGCTTGTAGTTTGCTACTCTTAGCTAAGCTTTTACAACTTTTGGCTATTAGCTAGTGTTTTGCACATTTCAGCTTTCAGCTAACCTTTAGCAGCTTATAGTCTTTTATGCTACTTTTAGCTATTAGCTAACACTCCAGCTCTTTCAGCTTGTAGTTTGCTACTTTTAGCTAAACTTTTACTACTTTCGGTTACATTTTGCTGCTTTAGTTTTTAAGCTAACAAGATCACACTTTTAGCTATTAGCTAACAATCTGATTAGTTTAGATAGCAACTACTACTTTAATCCATTAGTCTTTTTTCTACATCTAGCTTTTAGCTAAAATGCTTGGTTAACAGCTTCTCCTGTGCCTGTTTTAGCTAGCATGTTGCTACTTACAACTTTTAAGTAGCATTTTGTTACTGTTAGCTTTTAGAAAGCATTGTGCATATTTTAGCGTGAATGCTTTAATTTGAGCTTTTTTAGCAGATAATGAAGACTTTTCCTCTTTCATCCAATAATGATGATAAAAATAATGAATCACTGAACTTTTAGCTTGTTTGCTGTTGAATAAACAGCTGAAATAAGATTGTTTGTTTTTAGACTTCAGGTGTTTTTGCTTCATGCTAACTCTTTGTTTTTTTTGTTTTCAGACTCGGTGAGATCGAAGGCCGCCGGCAGCAGCTGACCTTTGACCTTTCAGATTTTCAGAAGAAGAAGAAACAAATCGAAGAAGAGCTGAAGAGAAGCTCCGGCCTTCAGACGTCCACAGTGAGTAGAAACATGTTGATTTATCAGCCGAAATCTTTTCAGCTTTTTCTCTCGTTGGAGCTGAGAGTTCACAAGGTTCTACTGATGAATTCCTCTGAGCTGAGTGGTTTTTAACCAAAACAAAACAAAGTTTTTAGCTACTTTTACCTGTTTTTAGCTAGTGTTTTGCTCCGTTAAGCTTTTAGCTCTGCCTCTTTCAGCTTTACGGCTCGGTTTCTCCAGTTCTTCTAAGTTTAAACAGAACCGGATCGTTTTCGGCTCATTACCTCTGTCTCCACCTGGTAGCTTCGGCTGTGCGCTGTCCGGGAGCTTCAGGTTTTCATCACCGAGCGTTTGGTCCAATCAGAGAAGTTGGTGTTCCAGGAGCAGGCACTGAGCGCGCTCCGAAACCTGCTGACCCAGGACCTGCTCCGGTACCAGGAAGAGACTCGGAAACTGACCCGTTTCACCCAGAACCTCCTCGGAAGGTAGAATCTGCAGGACTTAAAGTCTGAAAGCGCCGGCGTCACGTCAGAGTCTAAATATTTAGCTGTTTTTTTTTTTCAGATCAGCCGAAGGAGAAACCTTCATCAGGACTGAAGGTGACCRAAGCATGCAGGGAAAGAACGAGACCAAACAGGAAACCAACATGGTAACAAATCACTTCCTGTTATTAGCCCTTCAGAATAAAACTAACAGTAGTTATTATTTCACAGCTGAAGAGTGTCTGTCAGCAAAATATCTTATAAACCACTGGATACATGTTAATGAAACGTCCCTGGATTAACGACTGCATTTGGCTTTGACGTGATTCAAGATGGCCACCGCAGTTGATCAACCTCAGCCAACACTAAAACAGTTTGACAAATGATGAGCTAAAACTTGGTAGTAGCTGAGAGTCATCCCTAACACACATTTTTATTTATTTATTTAAACCTTCATTTAACAAAGTAGATTAAAAACAACGGTGGCAGCAAAACAAACTTTACTCATAATAAAATATAAATATACAAAAATAAAAAATACAGAAATAAAAATGAAAAACGAGAAACCCATCAAACTGGAAACCATCAGTAAAAGTTTATTTATTTAACAAACAGTAGATGTTCCTGGTCAACCATATCAAAAGACAACGTGTCAAACTCAAGGTACGCGGGCCAAACGAGGCCGGTCATGGGATTTTACGTGGCCCGCAAGAGCTTCAAATATGTATTAAAGAGCCTGTGACATGCCTATCCTTTAAATACAAAAAGTCAAAGAAAGCATCTTTATATTTAACGAAATTGCCTTAATGCATATGATTTTACGTGTTTTGTCACTTAACTGGCCTATTTTCTTTTGAATTTGGCTCATCCAAAGTGAAACAGGAAGTGACATCAAAGGGGAACTCACTAGTAAAATAAACAAGCTGGTCTTAGTTTATTAAAACAAAATTATTTAAACATTAACTCTTTTTCATCTGTCTTTGATAGAGACTCAAAATAATCTAAAGAAACATCAGATTCTTCTCTACAGTCTGTGTTGTTAGCTTTTGTAACAACGCTCTGTTTACCTGCAGACATTCCCCTATGACATCACTTCCTGTTTCTTCACATGCAGATATTTCAACAACCATTCATTTCAGCAACGTGAAATTTGTTTCGCAATATTTTATAAATGTTATCTTTCCAAAAATGCATTAATGTTTATTACAAAAATTTGATGTCACAGGCACTTTAATGTTTTAAAGTGGTGATGTGCATATACTTTGTATAGAAAAGATCAAATAAAACATCTTAATATTTAAAAAACTTGGCATAATACACATTATTTTACTCATTTTATCACATAACTGCCATATTTTCCTTTGAACTTGGCTCAACCAAAGTGAAACAGGAAGTGACATCACGGGGAACTCTCTGGTCTTTGTTCATTGAAACAATATTAGTTGTTTCTTCTCTTTTAATAGTGACTGAAAATAATCTAAAGAAACAGATTGTTCTCTACAGTCTGTAGAACGATCCGGTTGCATTTAGACACTCCCCTATGACATCACTTCCTGTTACTTCACATGCAAATATTTCAACCGCTCTTTATTTCAGTGATGTGATTTTTTTTGCTTTATTTTTCCAAATTGCGTTCATACAGTATTAATTACTAAAAAAAATTTGTGACTTTAAAACAAGCTGCTTTAAATTCAGCGTTGWCTATAAACTACATCTCCCACAATGCATCAGTCGTGAGTGAGTAAAACTCTCTAACTTTGACTTTTAATAGTTTTTCTGTTTTATTTATTTCACATTTGGTCAGTTGTACACGTGGTATTTTTTTTTTTTACAAGAGGACGAGTTCAAACACTGTTCCTCCGCAGGAAATACCAGGTAGAGCTCAGTTAGTGTTTAATGGAGTTCAGGAACCTGATGTTTTAGTTGAAGTTAAAATTGAAACATTAAAGTTAATTACAGGCTYGATGCCTCGGTAAAGAAGAGTTTGACACACCTGAGTCGCCGTCATTTCTTAACGTAACACAACCTCAGCTTAAAACTCGGACGTGAACATGTGTGCGTTCAGGAGGCTCCGCCTTTTACTTCCTGTTTGAAACGAAACCTTCTGGGTAAATCAGCAGCCAGGAGACGCTAACGATGCTCCGGTTTGGAGAAAAAAAACCAACATGTGATGGAGAAACATCTGAGCACAGGTAGGTGTGTGTGTGTGTGTGTGTGTGTGTGTGTGTGTGTGTGTGTGTGT
>NW_013953164.1:207304-208509 GCF_001266775.1 Austrofundulus limnaeus
GTCATTAGCACCTCTAGTAATATATTTACTGAGAAAAATGGTGACGTGTTCAATACTTATTTTACCCGCTGTAGATCAACATCAAAGCATCAGAGTCACAGGTAGTTTCAGGTGCACACCTGGTTTACATCTGCCAATCAGTTTTTTCTCCTGGTCCCTGAAGGCCTCACCTGGTTCAGAGGTTCTGTTTTTCAGAACCAAACAAACACATAGCAGACAGAAGTGGGCCAGATCTGGCAATGATGATACTTTTTAAGCCCAGTTGTAGTTTAGTTAACGTGGCCCACATCTGTCAGTGTCACAACTGGCCCGGTTCTGGTTTGGTTCATGTGGAAGGTGCTTTCATCCTTTTTGATCCAAACTTACATTTTTTGCCTTAAAGCACTTGGTCACGCAGCAAAGAAATGAGTTTGTTGTGAATATTTATTTCATTTCAATGTTTTAATTACAATAAAAACCATTTTTCCGTCATTCAGTCGTGTTTCTTGTCCTGTCGGATCGACTCGTCTCTGTGGGGTTCCATCAGACCTGGTGCTGCTTGATGTGTGCCGGATCAGCTGCTCAAAACTTCAGTTAGTTCCTGTCTGAAACAAAAACATGATTTATTCATCACGTCTACTAAACATTATTTTGTTTGTCCTTAAAAACCAMCATTTCACAACAAAATCAGGAYAACYCTCAACTACTACCACACCAGATTAGGCTGGTTTTGTTTGCTAATGTTTATTAGATGTGGAGGCCATCTTTAATCAGGTTGGTCCCAAAGGTTGTTTAACACCCAACAGTTWCGTCCTGAGAGTCTTTCATTGTTTATATATTAGACTGTAGATATTTTGCTAACAGACGGATAAACAGGAACTCTTTTATGACAGCGAGAAAAAACAAAATTGTAGATTTTTGCGTCATTAAAATAAGAAATTTCACTAAAAACAACATTTAATGGTGATAAAAAGGAGCAGTTTTGTTAAATTTCTGTATTTATTTTGACTCTGCTGAACAGAGAAACATAAAATCTGTTATATTCTGATAGCAGCTGTAATTTATGCCAGGAGTTTTATTTTGAAATAAACTCTGACGTGGACCGAGGTGGTTTAAAGAGAAATGGGTCGACTCAGGCAGATGTTACAGATTTACTTTTTTCTCACGCCGACGCCCCAAAATAATTTATGCATAAAACGAGGCAAAGGATTTCCAGTGGTTCCTAA
>NW_013953164.1:209568-211634 GCF_001266775.1 Austrofundulus limnaeus
ATCGCAATACTTTTGCGTTACATCGCAATACCTTTGCGTTACATCGCAATACTTTTGCATTACCTCGCAGTAGCTTTGCGTTACATCGCAATACTTTTGCATTACCTTGCAATATTGTTTTGCGTTCCCACGCAAAAGTTTAATTTGAATATGAACTGAATTAAATTTGACTTTTATTTTTGAAATATCCGGTTACCAAAACAGGATGTGTTGCCACAAGTTCGTGAAATTGACGTTGATGTTGTGTGGCTGCACTGTGTTAAAATATCGGCATATAACATACTTCCATGCGTGGCTGTGTGATATTTTCATTCTGAAGCTGAAGTAAAGCAGTAGGCTAACTCGATAATGGTGAGTTGGTGAATTTGTTAATAAACTGGTAGGCACAACAGCGTTAAACGACTTTTGCAAGGGAACGCAAAAAGAAAATAAATCGCCCATGTCCCCTCGCGGGTTCCGTAGGATTTGCATTAATACCTGACAGATAAACATAATACTGAWATCAGACATGCTAAAGGTTTGTCTAAAATCAACCTTGGAGTAAGCCATCAAGCAATTAGCATTCAAGCTACTGAGTGGTTAAAGCTAATAATCGAGCTAACCATTTAGCCATTAGTCAAGCTATCAATTGAGTTAGCATGTAAGCTAGTGATTGAGCTGTTTATCAGGCAAGTTATTTATCCAGCCATCAGGTTAGTTAGCAGTCGAGATAGCTATGGAGCTTTCAATCAGTTAGACAAGATTTTAAGCTACWGATTAATCAAGAAAACTAATAATCCGGCTAACCATTTAGCCATTAGGCAAGTTAGCAATGATTGCGCTATCAAGCAAATTAGTGRTCACTCAAAGTATGGAGTCATCAAKAAAGCTTGTTATAAAGCCATCAARCGCAAGCTAGCAGTTAAGCTRGCAGWTAAGTAAAAAATTAYCTGAACTAACAATCAAGTTGGCTTTGTAGCATTCTAGCGAGCATTAAGCTAGTGATTGAGCTATTTATCAAGCAAGTTAATGAYTGTTCAAACTATGGAGTCATCAAGAAAGCTAGTTATCAAGGCATCAAAGCTAGCAATTGAGCTAGCAGTTGTTACCTTTTATTAATATTGAGAAAGCATTGAGTACAACAATCATCTAAGCTAACGTTTAAGTTAGCATTGTAGCATTCTAGCTTCAGTGCTAGAATTGTAGCTAGAATAGTAAGCTAGTGATTGAGTCATTTATCAGTTTCTTAAATGGGAGTAGGTTGGGTTTRTCTAATTGTTTTTATTTTAGTCCAAATATTCCTGTGACCCTCTTTCTTAYAAATTGACCCCGTGTGGAAAATTGAGTCTAAAACCAACTCAAATCAAAATGTTTAACTTCTTCAGAACAATATGGTGAAGGCCTTGATAATAACCAGCAGGTCCTGGTTCTATGGACCCTCTCCCGGGCTCRTAGAACCAGGACTGAGCTTTCTGAGCTCTCAGGACAAAAATAATAACGGTAAAAATCATCAGCTCAAAGCTAATCCCGACCCGGCCTGTAAACATTTTAATACCGTAGCGATTAGCCATGATCCTAAACCCCAGACTCCAGCCCTCTCAGGTCTGGGCTCCTCTCCCACCCCAGCTTCRGCTCACCATCCCTGGGGGAGGCGGTCAGGCGAGTCCCTGGATTAAGGCCACTCGGTGCTTTGGATCCTGGAGCCTGAAAAGTTAAACCCCTGGACATTCGCCACTTCATTTCTCTAAGTGGCATCAGCTTTCATGTTATGATTAATTAAAGTTGGATTTATTCAAGAGGCAGCTTGGCAAATGCTTAAATGACTGACATTTTCATTTTTTTTTTCTTTTTACTAAATGGATTTTTAAATTTCACAGTTTGTCTATCTTGTTTATCTGCATTTTATTTGTGTGAGAAAGTGGGATGATGTGGGGGATGATGGGGAATTTCTCATATGAGGGAGCAGATGTTACAGTTTCTCAAGGATTTATGTCAGGGTTGGAACACACACACACACACACACACACACACACACACACACACACACACGCACGGTTCACATTTAAAAACGTCCCCTGTGACAAGGC
>NW_013953164.1:212634-214339 GCF_001266775.1 Austrofundulus limnaeus
TTTATGTCAGGGTTGGAACACACACACACACACACACACACACACACACACACACACACACCATGTTTCTCTATCCTTGTATCCTTGTGGGGACTTTCCATGGACTTCCATTCATTTTTTGGAAATTTTATATCCTAACCAACCCTAAAATTAACCTAAACTCAATTCACACCTTGGTGCTAAACCTAACCCCCCACCATTAATTTGCATTTGGATGCACTTTCGGTCCCCACAAGGCTACTTTTTGCAGGGAAAATTGTCCCCACARTGTAGGAARAACAAGGCCACACACATACAGCTTCATGTCTGCATCTCATCATTCAGCATCTACAGTTTGWAAAAACAGAAAAGAGTTCAACATTATTGAAGTTATTCTGTGGTTTTAAAGTGATGAGGGAAGAGTGTTTATCTAAACATTTCAATTCAGTTTATTTATACAGCTCCAAGTCCCAACATGCGTTGTCTCAGGACACTGTAGATAAAAAGAACAATGTAAAGAAGAAAGCAGCAGATTGTGTTGAATCACTTCATCACAGTCTCCCATCCTGAGCAAACGGTGGAGAGGAAAAACTCCCTGCTAATCAGGAAGAAACCTCCAGCAGAACCAGGCWCATTTCTTTGTTTATTTAATATTTTTAAAGCACTATCAGAAAGCTACACTTTAGCAACTAGTTTGCAACAAAAACCACGTTCCCTCTGGTTGGACCAGACGCTAAAGTTATTTGGTTGCTAATGTTTGCTAAATTAGCATCCAACATTAGCTGCACTGTCGTAGAAATATTTATATTTAGTTTGAAGTTTGTTTTTAGTTGTCTTGTAAAGTCTGAGAGAACCATACAAATGTTTAAAAACTGAAAAATGAAAGGTTTTACAAACATCTTTAAGTATAGCCTAGCGTTCTTAGGGGCTAAATGTTAGCAGCTGAAGAATCACGAAAAACTCCATCTCAAACAATATGCTAGCACTTTATAACCAGACTTTTGCTTATATCACTACTGTTCACTTTGTAAAGATGGAAAACAAAACAAAAACAACTTTAAAACATATTGTCGACAACGTATTGTCTTCTACAGTTTAAAATAGTGACCAGTAGCTTCAATCATGATCTCCACTCATGACGACGTTACTTTATCTGCCGCTCTCTCTAATAATTGGACAATCTGTGTAGGTTATACTTTCAGTGTTAACACAAAACTATTTATTTAAGTTTAAACACCTGCGCACTGTGATTGAAACCAGTGTAGAGATTATCCTCGCACCACAGCGGTGTCAAGTGGACTTTAAAGACAGCCTGAATGGAGGTCTCCATTGTGGCTAAAGCTAACTTTCATAGCATCGGCTGTCATCAGATATTCAACTGATTCAAATTTTTTTATTTTATTTACATTTAGTACAATTTTAGAGTAAATAAAGTTAAAGAAGCAACATACAAAAGTTTAAACAGTTAAAAGGCCCTGTCACACTAAAATTTTACACAACTAATTTAAGGACAATTTTGTTATCACTATTTTCCTCCTGGCGACTATATTCAATCTAATTGTTAAGGGCTCGACACACGGGCAGCGACAAACTACAGCGATTAGCGGCTGTCATCGCAGCCAGGGTGAAACCCGACACACGGGACGCGATAGCGATCGCAGCGTTGTGAATCGCGCTCTCAGGTCGCTTGTCTCTACAAAATTTGATTGGTTCGTAACTCTGAAGG
>NW_013953164.1:215339-217626 GCF_001266775.1 Austrofundulus limnaeus
GTCGCCTCACCGCACAGGCTCCACAGGAAATGAATGGAGAGCGAGCGACGTCGCCTCCCGTGTGTCGAGCCCTTTAGAATTACTGTGTGTATCGGTCTAAAAGGCTCTTCCAGTAGATTATTTCAGCTTAGACATCTTTAGTGTTGGACAAACTTTTCATAAGGGCCTTAGGAAGCTTTTACAAATAAATTAGAAGGCTGGACTAGATGCTAATGTTAGCCGAATGCTAATCCAGTGTTGGCTAGTTTGAATCAAAATAACTTTTTCTATTATTTTTGTTTTCATTTATCTTAAGTTGAAGAAATGCCATACAAATTGAACAATTTAAAGTTTTAGAAATGTTGCAAAGTTTAAGTAGCTTAGCTTCTCGAAGCTAAGTGTTAGCGCCCATCATCAGGAGGGAACTGAGGGTGAATAAGGTTCAAGTTTAGACGTTTAAAAGAAAGTTGTATTTGGAAAACACAACCGTTCAGAGATAGTCATTGTGTTCACCTCTTCCTGCGCTCATCTAGTTCTTCTTCCTCACCCTTAATCCTCAGTTGACTAACAGTAAAGAAGGAACAAAGGAGACCAGGAGAGACGTCCACACAAAACCCCCTGTGGGTCCGTCCCGCAGTTCGAACCTGCAGCGAGCTGGCAGCGTCAAAGACCTGATCGGGAAGTTCTCTGGTCCCGATCGCGTCTCGTTTTTCAGTTCACCGATGAGGTTTAATTCTGGGCCCCGGAGAGTCGTAAAGTCTGTTTCAATGGAGGCTCTTAACTCGCCGAAGTCCAAGTTGGGTCTGATCAAGCTGAACCCGTCCCCGCCGCTGAACGTCGGACCGATCGAGAGTTCAATTCCCAGCATCGTTGTAACTCCGTTCAGAGAAACGGCAAAGAACGGAACTGATTTGACTCAGAAACCTGCCACAAACAGTAGGATTGCTGCAAGAGTTGATTGTCCAGTAGGGGGCGGCGYTCAGAAGACTCACTTGAAACCAGGACCCAAACCACAAACTGCTAATTCTGGTAGAGACTCGGTGGCTGACTCTGCCGTGGGACTGGTAAGACCTAAACAGAAGTTATCTTCAGAACAACCACTCCTGCATGAATCAAAAATGACTCCTGTGTCTCTGGTTGATGACATCACAGCAGCATGGCATGGCTGTTTTTTTTTCACATGATTAAAGCATCGATCCGCATGACATGAAACCATCAATCCTACTAATCAATAATGGCTCAAACTCATTGCCTGATCAAACAAATCTTTGATTCTCTTCCTCTTACAGAGTGCTGTGTTGACATTTTTAACTTTAGTTTGATTAAATAACAAAAACCTCCGACCGKTTTGACAATCTGCTGCAAGTTAATTTTTGGTTTAAACCTGTAATTTTTAATAAGCTGGGTTTGTTGTGTTTTTATTTTTACAATTCAAGGTGTAATTGTGTGTTTTTTGTCTTCATTTGCATGTTTTAAAAAAGGAAATCCYAAGTGAGTGCAGAGCAACAAAACAAACTAAATCTACATGTTCAGATCCAATCAGAACCGAGTTTTAGCTTTCAGAAATGAAGATGGTTGTTATTTCGTTTAGATAAAGACATTGTTTTGTCCACAGCTGCTACAAAACAAACAGACAATATATATTCTGTTTTAAGAGTAGTGATGTTCACAAACGAAACACATCTTTTCAATGACTCTTTACAACAGGAATGGGGTTGTGGGCAGTAAAGAGACGTTTGTAGTTTCAGTTTTATATTCCTTGTCTTTGTTTTCCTCAACCACAGAGACAATCGCTCCTTTGCTTTTTCCCAGGAAACAGGCAGAGCTGTGGGAAACAGCRGCTCAGGGGAACACGGGGAGAAGGGTTCTGTTTGACAGAACACATGGTTCTGCCCACGTGACGAGATGTACTTCACTACGTGATGACATCTTYAAAATCAAACGGCTCTTTTGAATGGATCTRTGAAATAAACGTCTCCTCAAGATCCAGATCTCTTCACAGTTATCCCATCTGTAGTTTTTATAATCTACTTTCMCTTCTGTCGAGGTTAAAGTTGAGGTCAGTGAATGAAGAGTTAAACATTTTATGGGAGGACACCTAGTTTGGCTCTGGGGTTTTAATGCTCCCTAAACCTAACCAAGCTGACATTTGGTCTTCTTACACCTAACCATGTTGGGTTCTGGTGTTCCTAAATCTAAAACAGTTGGGTTTTGGCATTTAAAGAGTAACTTACCCCAAAATTAACTTTTTTTAGCTGATAAACTGTCTAGAATGTGTCTAAAATGTTCTATAGTACTGTTTCTGTGC
>NW_013953164.1:219407-223879 GCF_001266775.1 Austrofundulus limnaeus
TTGTTTGTTTGTTTGTTTGTTTGTTTGTTTGTTTGTTTGTTTGTTTGTTTGTTTGTTTGTTTCCAGGCGGGTGTCATCGACAGCCCCCCCAGAGTCTTCAACAGTCCGTACATCTCGACCACATCGATGGAATATAATCCATCTCACAGAATGTCTGAGTTTAAGGTTTGTACCAGTAAAACTTTAAAGGGACAGTTCAGCTCTTTTAAAGTATCCTACAGTTAGTATCTTACCTGAACAGTTAGTATCTTACCTGAACAGTTAGTATCTTACCTGAACAGTTAGTATCTTACCTGAACAGTTAGTATCTTACCTGCTGTAGATAACTTTTTAATCTACTGCAGTTTAGAGAAAATACTTATTGTAACTTTGTGCTATTTTAGCCATTTGTAAACTAAAACCTTCAGCTCATTCAGCAGACGGCTGATGTAACGTTTGCTTTTATAACTTTAATACTTTCCAAAATATTTAAATTGTTTTCCACATCTAAGTGTATGGAGATATTTATTTATTTATTTATTTTAATCTTTGTTCTCTTTAAAATCTGCTTTTATCAAGTGACTTTTAGCTTCAGGCTAGCCATTTGTTTTTAGCAGGCTTTTAGCTACTTAGCTAAATTTGATACTATTACTATTAATAAAGTATTTTTGAATTGAATTGAATTAGCTGTTAACAATTTGCTGCTTTTAGCCACAGTTTTGCTGTTTTTATATTTAGCTAGCCTTTGCCTGCTTTCAGTTAGCTTTTTTCTAGCTTTAGCTAACCATTGCTATTGTTAGCTAGCGTCTCAATAGATATAGCTTTCCTTTTGATACATTTAGCTAGGCTTTTGCCTTTTTTATTTAGCATTTAGCTTCACTGAGCTTCTAGCTAATCTTCTGAAACTTTAACTAGCTTTTGGCTTCTTTTAGCTTTTAGCTAGTGTTCTGCTTCATTTTTTTATCAACTTGGTTTCAGCTTTTTTTTTTAGCAGACTTTAGCTGTCGTTAGGCTCTTTTACACAGAATCTTTAAAAATTGTATTTTTACTCTGCGGGGGTCTCCAGGTCCAGGGTGGACTGTCTCCTGCCACCTCAGAACTGAACCTGTACAGCTTCAACGGCCGCAGCCCCAGTCCGATCGGGGTCCCCAGCYCCACAGTCACTGCCCCCCGCTCACGCTTCTCCGCCTACGAGACGCTGAGGAGGAGGACCGATGTGGTCAACACAGTAAGTTTACGACACGGAATATGTGTCGTTGGGTGGACTCTGTGTGACATGTTGATGTTCTGTCAGCAGGTGGCGCCGGTCCACTACACCATGAGGTCCGCCACCCTAGGGAACCCCAACAGAAAGGACTTTATAGAAGAACTGACCAAACAGCTGGACACCTGTCAGAAGGTAAATCTCATCAAAGCCATGGAAGCTGGGGAGCATGTACCTGTCTAAAGAACCGTGTTGTCATCGTCTGTTTTTATTTTTGCAGCGTAATCAGTTCTTGGAGGCAGAGAGTGTTGAGATGGAGAAGGAGAGGAACCAGATCAGGTACTTAAAAGTCCAGCCATTCAGTTCTTTCTGTGTTAAACTGAGTCACTGATCCTGTAAGGATCAGGTAGCAGTCTGGTAATAGTTTGGTAACGGCCCTGTAATGGTCCTGTAACGGTCCGGTAATGGCCCTGTAACAGTCCTGTATTGGTCCTGTAACAGTCCTGTAACGGCCCTTTAACAGTCCTGTGTTGGTCCTGTAACAGTCCTGTAACGGCCCTGTAACAGTCCTGTATTGGTCCTATTACGGTCCTGTAACAGTCCTGTAACAGCCCAGTAACAGTCCTGTATTGGCCCTGTAACAGTCCTGTAACAGTCCTGTAACGGTCCTGTAACAGTCCTGTAACGGTCCTGTAACGGCCCCGTAACAGTCCTGTAACGGTCCCGTAACAGTCCTGTAACGGTCCCGTAACAGTCCTGTAACGGTCCTGTAATGGCCCCGTAACAGTCCTGTAACGGTCCTGTAACAGTCCTGTAACGGTCCTGTAACAGTCCTGTAACGGTCCTGTAACAGTTCTGTAATGGTCCTGTAACGGTCCTGTAACAGTCCTGTAACGGTCCTGTAACAGTTCTGTAATGGTCCTGTAATGGTCCTGTAACAGTCCTGTAATGGCCCTGTAACGGTCCTGTAACAGCCCTGTAATGGCCCTGTAACGGTCCTGTAACAGTCCTGTAATGGCCCTATAATGGTCCTGTAACGGCCCTGTAACAGTCCTGTAACAGTCCTGTAACAGCCCTGTAATGGCCCTGTAACAGTCCTGTAATGGCCCTATAACGGCCCTGTAACGGCCCTGTAACAGCCCTGTAACGGTCCTGTAACAGCCCTGTAATGGTCCTGTAACGGTCCTGTATTGGTCTTGTAATGGTCCTGTAATGAACTTGTCACAGTCCTGTAACAGTCCTGTATTGGTCTTATAATGGCCCTGTAACCATCCTGTAATGGTCCTGTAACGAACTTGTAACGGTCCGGTAACAGTCCTGTAAGGTTCTGTATTGGTCCTGTAACAGTTCTATAACGAACTTGTAACGGTCCTGTATAGGTCCTGTAACGGTCCTGTAACAGTCCTGTAACGGTTCTGTATTGGTCCTGTAACGGTCCTGTATTGGTCCTGTAACGGTCCTGTAACGAACTTGTAACGGTCCTGTAACGGTCCTGTATTGGTCCTCTAATGGTCCTGTAACGGTCCTGTAACAAACTTGTAACGGTCCTGTAACGGTTCTGTATTGGTCCTGTAACGGTCCTGTAACGAACTTGTAACGGTCCTGTAACGGTCCTGTATTGGTCCTCTAATGGTCCTGTAACGGTCCTGTAACGGTTCTGTATTGGTCCTGTAACGGTCCTGTAACGAACTTGTAACGGTCCTGTAACAGTCCTGTATTGGTCTTATAATGGCCCTGTAACGGTCCTGTAAGGGTTTAACAGTCTGGTAACGATCCCATCGTCGGTCCTCTGCAGGTTCGAGATGCGGGCCCTGCTGGTGAACAATGAGGACTTGTTGAGGACCAACACCCAGCTGAACAACGAGCTGAAGAGGAACAGGGAGCAGTTCCTGGAGATGGAGAAGGACAACCAGTCTCTGAGAGACAGAATCAGGGAGATGGAGGTGAGCCGCGCAGACTAACGGACTCTGGCTCTAAGTGGTTCTGGAGAGATTCTGCTCCACTGATTGTTTCTGTTGTTCAGATCGAAGTGAAAGAAGCTCGAGAGATGATGGTGGAGGCCAAYACTCAGGAGTACGCCTTCAACTTCCTCCAGCAGTCGCTGAAGAACAAGATTCAGGACGCAGAGGTAACGAGGAGTGGACCCGTGGTTCTGATCCTCCTGGTGTTTGTAGGTCCCTGCAGGACTGTAGACCTGAGCTGAGTTCTGTTCTGAGTTCAGGAGAACCTGGAGAAACAAACGCAGCACGCTCAGACTCTGGCTGAGAAGCTGTGGTTGGCGGAGAGGAAGGTGGAGGAGCTGGAAGTGGACAAAGAAACTCGAGACAAGAAGACGTCTGAACTCAGCAGCTCCATCCAGAGGCTGGAGGACGAGGTACCCCTCAGAGACCGGTCTGTGGACCTGACTGTGGTGGACTGAAGGTTTAACCTTTTTCTGTTGGTTTCAGCTGAGTGAAGCCGTCCAGATGTCCACGCAGGCCTCGGCAGAACTGAACCTGCAGCAGAAACTACGAGACGACGACCAGGCCAGGATGGAGGAGCTGGAGGAGGCTCTTCTGGAGAAGGACCAGGAGGTTCAGAAACTTCAGGCTCTCGTGGTCAAACTGCAAGGAGAGGTAGGGTCCGCCTGTTCTCCACCTGAGCCTTGGASAACACAGGAACCAAACGGGTCCAGGCTCAGGGTCTCTGTGGACTCTGTCTGCAGGTCTCAGGTAAGCTGATCGATAAGGAGCGGACTCTGGAGGAGGAGATCCAGCTGAGGGAGCGGCTGCAGCTGCAGTGTAAGCAGGCTGAGAGGACGGTGGACGACCTGACCATGGACCTGCAGAACACCAACCAGGCCAAGGACGACCTGGCCAAACAGCTGAAGCTGGCTCAGGTAGGAGAACTGCTCCTGTCCTGTAACGGTTCTGAGCCTCTGTAACCAACCTGAGAGCTGAGAGGAATGAGGGATATTTTGCTAACAGGAGAGGCTGATCGACCTGGAGGCTGAAGCAGAGGAGCTGCAGGAGAGCGAGCAGAGGTGGGCCGCCAAGCAGAAGAGGGCCATCGAGCAGACGGAGCAGCTGCAGCTGAAACTGATCCAGGAGAAAGATCTGAACGACCAGCTGGAGACGGAGAAGGCCCTCATGGAGCGGCAGGTGAACAGGTTTTACTTTTTATACCTGAGGAGACCTGAGACCCTGAACACACCTGCTTTATATTTATTATAGTTTAGATTTATTTTAGTTTAGATTTAACATAGTTTAGATTTATTATTATTTATGTTTATTATAGTTTAGATTTAATA
>NW_013953164.1:224879-227920 GCF_001266775.1 Austrofundulus limnaeus
TTAATTAATTAATTAGTTAAAAAGCTTTAGTTAATCTGAGGCTTTTAAAGTACAAGTAAAGGCAATTGTTTATTTTTACTCATAAAGTTTATTAATTTCTTTAAAATAAAACAAATTCTTTATACAAAAACTTTAATCTACTTTAACTTGACTCTGATAATAAGTGTTTTATGAATAACTGTAAAATAAATAAATATATGTCCTGATTTAAAAATAATATATTTAATGTTTCTTTAAAGTAAAAGCCTTTAAATTCTCAGAAGTTGTTGTGTTTTTGTAAATTTAAATAAAGTTTTGTGTCTTTCAGCTGCGGGAGCTGCGTCTGGAGGTGGAGGAGCTGCAGAGCTCCAGGCTGCAGGAGGACGTCGTGTCGAGAGCCGAGAGTCGCGTCAAAGACCTGGAGAACGCCCTGCGGACCGAGGAGAGGTCCGACCTTTGACCTCACGCTTTTATTCAAATAAAGTCCTTTATTTTCTTTAAATTGTATTTAGTTTAAGTTGTATTTAGTTTAAAGTGTATTTTGTGCTCAGGAACAAGCTGAGCCTGATGAACACGGTCAGTAAGCTGGAGCGGAGGATCAACGAGCTCAGTGACCAGATGGAGGAGGAGCACCGCATCACCACCGAGCAGAAAGAGCTGGTACCAGACTCACGTCCTTATTAGGACTTCCTGTCACTTCTCAGACCCAAACCTTTACCAGAACTGCTGGTCCTGTGAGGGTCCGGCTCTGGAGAGAGGACCAGGTCTTTAGTRGTCCTCAGAGGTTTTTGTTTTGTGTCACAACTTGAACAACAAACATTTGGTTTTAATTTGATGATTAAATTAGAAAAACCTGGTTTGTCCACAAGAGGGCAGCAGAGCTCTGACCTGAAACCAACACCAGGAAGAAGAAATAAGTTTTATTCATTTATTTATTGGTTTTATTTTAGTTTATTAAAAACTTATTTGACATAAAAACTCATTAAAATGATAATAAATTGAAAGAAAGTTCTGAGCTGCGCTCTGATTGGTCGTTGCAGATGAACCAGAGGATCCGCTCGYTGAAGCGTCAGCTGAACGAGGTGGAGGAGGAGGCCAGCAGGAAGGAGGCGCAGTGCCGCCACACGCAGAGGGAGCTGGCCGAGGAGCGGGAGACCAGCAGCCGCCTGCAGAGGCAGCTGCTGGACCAGCACCTGCAGAGCAAGTACGACCCGGGTCCGCCTGTTGGCCAAATACCACCTGATCCGGACGGTTCTGACCCGCTTCTGTGTCCCTGACAGGCGGAAGGAGAACCTGACCATCCGGCAGACGCTGGACAACCTGCGGCTGGACCTGAGCGCAGAGGAAGATGATGATGATGATGATGATGATGATGATCAGCCGCAGGAACAAACAAACTCCACGGTCACCAAAGTTTAACAGGCTCCGCCCACCTGGAGGAAACCTGTGGGAATCTGCTGGAGCCAAGAGAAACACCAGGAAACTGTTTCCTGTAGCGGCTCAACTCGGCCTTTCACAATAAGAGCGTGAACCACTGGTTAGCTTTAGTTMAACAGAAACGTGTGGATTCATCAGATTTACACGTCAGGCTGGGTTTTTCTGCGAGTCGAGAAACACGGATCTGTTGAAACTGATGTTTGTTTCGTCATTAAGTTTAAAATGCTGATAAATGTTAACTCCCTCTAGTGGTGAACAGGTGGAACTGCTGGTTCTGTGTTTTAAACAGGTTCTATGAGGGCAAAAGTTTTAAGCCTTTCATTTATCCTCAGTATTTGTTTGGTCATTTTACAGGGTAAGAAAACAAACTGATAGTAGCTGTTAGTTTTAACTCTGGGGAATCTTTAAAAAAACACAACAAAAAACAGTTTATTAAACCAGAAACATCACTAAATGTTTATTTATACATTGTTTTTGTGATTTTAAATGTGTAGGAAGCTAATTTGAAATGTATTTAAGGTGGTTTGCTGCTGTCAGGTTGTGCCTTCTGCAGGAAGTGAAACTAAAACTTTTAACTCTGTTAGTTTTTATTCATGTAAATATTCTGATTTTAATCTGCTGCTCGAAGGAATCGGATCATTTAACAGAACATGTTCGTCACGTTTACATTTGCTGCTTTAGCCTTTTTTAAGTGAGCATCACTAAATATAAAGCTGATTTCTACAGGTTTATTGTATCGTTTAACTTCTTAAAACAAAAAAAGAAGCGGGTTCCAAGTATTTTTTTAAACTGCCATTTTTACTGTTCTCAGCTTCACTCTACTGGGTATTTATTGTTCCTCACTTTGGTGTAACCTACAAATAAAAGTTTTATCAGTCTTAACGCTTCGGTTTTCATTTGTTGTTTTCACATCCCAACAAAGAACAACACAAACTAAACAACACAAAATAAACAACACAAACTAGAATTAAAAATATACTTAAAACAACACAGAGCAGTGTGGTTTTGGTCCTGGTCGTGGAACAGTGGACCAGCTCTACACCCTCAGCAGGGTCCTGGAGGGGTCAAAGTTCAACCAACCAGTCGACATGAGGTTGTGGACTTGGAGAAGGCGTTCGACCGTGTCCCAAGGGCGGCCTTGTGGGGGGTTCTCTGGGAGTATGGGGTACCGGGCCCGTTCATTCGGGCTGTCAGGTCGGTGCCAGAAGTTGTTCAAAACAACATAAAATACCATGTACTATAGTAAGTCCTGGTCGTGGAACACTGGACCAGGTCTACACCCTCAGCAGGGTCCTGGAGGGTGCATGGGAGTTCGCCCAACCTGTCTACATGTGTTTTGTGGACTTGGAGAAGGCGTTCGACCGTGTCCCAATGGGGGCCTTGTGGGGGGTTCTCCGGGAGTATGGGGTACCGGGCCACTTGATACGGGCTGTCAGGTCCTTGTACGACTGGTGTCAGAGTCTGGTTCGCATTGCCGGCAGTAAGTCGGGCTCGTTTCCGGTGAGAGTTGGACTCCGCCAAGGCTGCCCTTTGTCACCGATTCTGTTCATTACTTTTGCGGATGATGTGGTCCTGTTGGCTTCATCGGAACGAGATCTGCAGCTCTCGCTGGAGCGGTTCGCGGC
>NW_013953164.1:231649-236614 GCF_001266775.1 Austrofundulus limnaeus
GGTCTGGGCCTCCCTTCTGAAGCTGCTGCCCCCGTGACCTGACCCCGGATAGGTGGAAGAAAATGGATGGATGGATATAGTAAGTTGTTCAAAACGACAAAATACCATGTACTATAGTATGTTGGACATAAATACCATGTAAAGTATTCGGCCTGTCCTGGCACACTCCTTTGGTTCAGCTGTTGAACCAGGTCAGGCCCTTGAGGATAGACTTTGGACACCACTGGACTAAAGTGTTGTACCGAACCGAACTGTGTATTTTCTGTATTGTTGCACTCCTATTATTTGCCTCATAAATGCGATTTGTTTTCTGGCCAAAAACCACATCAGAGTAAAACCAACAGATTTATTTGCAGCTCTGGCTTCAGATACACGGAACGCATCACAAATCATTTCATTCTCATTGTGTCCAACATGCTCTTACAAACACAAACAGGCATCGATAGAAACAGTGAAAACTGAAGGAACAGGTACAAACTGCAGGCATCAGAAAGAATTCACACAAAGATTTCCAAAAATAAAAGCTCTCAGAGGTACTTGGATTAGTTTGATATATCTGGCACAAAACAACACCAGGGCTTGTTTTTTTTTTTTTTTTTTTTTGTCTGTTTCTATCATCAACTTTGAATTTAACATCCAGCAGCTCAGTTTTTACAAAGGATCAGACGTTGAAACAAACAGGTGCACGGTGCAGAAGGTGATGTAGCAAGAAAACTGCAACAAAAATAAAGTCTTAATAAAACCTGATGACTAAGATGTGTTGGAGGGTTAAAGATGGGGAGCAATAAAACCAAACAAACTGAAGATTGTCAGAATTAAAAGGCCCTGGTTTGGTTTGGTTTGGTTTGGTTTGGTTTGTGGACAAGATTTATACAAAGACACAAAAGATGTGAACAGATGTTTTCTTTTTTTAAAGCACAAAATTGGAAACTTGAAAAGTGGATTCAATAAACTTGTTAAAAAAATTCATGTTTTGAAGTTCTAACTGTGAAGCACGGTGGTGGTAGGATCATGGTGTTGGTTAAAGATAAATTAAACCAAATCTAAAGTAATTTTTGGACAGGAAAATGAAAATTTATCGTTCATAAAATATGTCAAATAAATTAAACACTTTCAAAGTCAAAGTCATGAAAACAGCAGATGGAGTTCTGAACTGAAATAAATACAGTCGTATTAAAAAAAATTACAAATAAATCAAACCCCCCCCCCCGGGCATTTAAACCACGTTATTAAAAATTAGCAACTGTAGCTTCAGAGTACGTTTGTTTCAGGTCAAAGTTGTGAAGTTAAACCGGTCAGAAAAGTTTTCTATCAAACTACAGCGAGTTAATAGTTTTAATCAAACCTGGTAAATAAAACTATCAATTAAACATTTTACTGTTTGACCTTCAGCACATAAACTAAACATTCCTCATAACTAGGCTAACTAAAGGCTAACTGAAAGCTAACTGCACACTTTTATGCACAGTTGGATTTGGAAATTAAACAGATTTTAATACTTTTAAAATGCACAGTAATTTTATATAAATGCACATCAGGTACAAAACAAGACCAAATCTAAAGAATTACATTTTTCATGAAAAAAAAAACCTAAACTAAACTAAACATATGCTAGGCTATGTTAGCTTGACATGCTAACATTATGGAATACAAATAAAGATATGGAGAAATCTGAGTTGTGCACCCGAAGTTCTATTTTGATTAAAAAGTTATGAGGAAACTTTAAGCTTCGACAAACCTTTGAGCCAGCGTTGTGTTAGCATCCTGCTAGCATTGAAAAATGAACTGCCGCTGAGAACCGACGCTAAATTTAGCCAATCTATCATTTTTGTTTATAAGGTTCAAAAGAACTCTTATGTTTGGTTGTTGTTCAGTAAAAGTAAACATTTCACTTGAATTTATTTTATCACAAAGTACAAACTTTTCAGACCAACTTAGCTTCTGCTAGCAGGTTAAAAGATAACAATATTAGTTAAATCAGAATAAAGAATAACTATTAATAAATAAATATATATTTAGGTGAATATTTACTGTGCTGATTGGTTTAACAGGCTAAAAGTTTACCTTAAATTTTATTTATTCAGCAGGTAAAACCTTTTAAAACTGATTAGCTAATGTAGCATCCTGCTAGCAGCTGCAAAGGCTAACTGTTTCTACGTTAGCTAATCAGTCTTCACAGATTTTACCTGGTGTTTCATTAAATTTTAGAGTAAATTTATCTGTTTTTGATCAGTTTTAACAGTTTTTATAACTGGATAAATAATCTGTGGATGTTTTAGATCAGTTTTAGTTTTAAAGTGGAGTTTAAAACAGTTTATAAATGTTTTATTAATTCTAAATAGCTTTTTAAACGTCAGTTTGGAGGACTACGACTACTTCATTTTGGCTCGTGGCCTTAAATTAGCCCATAAAGCTAGCTAAAAACAGTTTGCTAAATGACACTAAAATCCTGTTTAGGAACACAGCTGTGGTGCGAGACACAAACACATTTGGCACATGTTCAGCAAATGTCAACAAAACTTTACTTATAAGTGAAAAAACATGGACATGGAGGCCGATACAGGTCCAGCTTCAGACACAGAGAAAACAAAGAAAATGAAAGTAAATTGGTCCCGATCATCGTCAGAGTGATCCTGAAGGAAAAGACTGAATTCACTCAGAAAGCCTGATGATAAACTCTAAATTAAACTTCTGTTTCCTGCTGTGAAGGAAGAAAAAGCTTCAACTCAGAGTTAAAAACTAAAGAACGTGCAGAGTTTAACTTCCAGGCTGTGTGTTGTTTACGAGGCACATTATGTGTCTGACGGGGGACACCGTCCACCTGTCCACGTCCTCCTGAAGGCCGACAGGCTGCTGTACCTGTAGTGTCCACCAGAGGGAGACAGTTCTGTCAGAGAGGCAGACAGGAAGGAATTAAAGAGGAGAGGAAGAAGATGGCTCGTTTCTTTTTTTAAAGGAGTGAAGAGCAGAAACATGCGATCAAAACGGACAGAACTGAGAGACGGACGGAGGACGGAGGACTTCCTCAACAAGCACACTTCTTCTCGTTGGGCTGGGCGTCGCCCAGCTTCGTCGCTCCGTTCCCATTGGCTGAATCTGCGGGCGGCTTGTCAACGCACTGCTCCATCCTCTTCATCACCAGGTCCAGCAGCGTTATCACCGCCTTGTCCACCTCRGCGCCGGTGGCTGCGCTGGTCTCAAAGTACGGGATCCTGCGAGGGACACACTTTCAGATTAAAAGCTTATTTTTACACGACTCTGGTTCCTAAATATATTTCTCCCCGATCATTTCAACAAATTTCTTCAGATGGTTGGGCTTTTTGTTTTTCTTTAAAGTGTCCGTGACGTGCATGTCTTTCAAAAACAAAAAGTTAAAGAAAACATGACCTGTAACTCATGTTTTCTGTTTGAATTTGGCACAGCCATAATGAAACAGGAAATGACATCAAAGGGGAACTTCCTGGTTTTTGTTTATCAAAACATTATTATTTGAACTCTGACTCTTCTTTTCTATGATAGTGAGCCAAAATAATCTAAAGAAACATCAGACTCTTCTCTACAGGCTGTTAGTTATTGTAGCAACGGTTTATTTACGCGCAGACATTCCCCTATGACATCACTTCCTGTTACTTCACATGCAAATATCTCAACAACTGTTCATCTCAGCTGTGTGAAACTTTTATTACAATAAACCAATCAATGTTATCTTTCTGAAAATACATTCATATTTATTACAAAAATTTGATGTCACGGACACTTTAAAGTAAAACCAGGAAATAACTCACTTGTCTGACAGGAAGTCAGGATGTTTTTGCTCTGATTACATCATCTGTAATGTTTGATTTTTATCTCAGAGCCACTAAAAACATCCAACTTAAAAAAGTGCAACGACCTTTAAATCTCAAATCTTTTATTTACAATAAAACACAGAGATCATACAACATGTTGAACTAAGAAACTGTAGCCTTTGTTAAATGTGACGGCCATGTCGTCTTTTTAAATTTGAAAACAATCAGAGGAATGAAAATAAAAACAGCTGCAGGAGAATATTTCCACAACAGGTGAATCTGGAGCCAGTTTTTTTTAAACMATTGAACATAAAAGAATAAAAACTTGCCCGTATTTGTCAGCGAGCTCCTTGGCCTGCTTCTCTTGGACCTCCCTCTGGTCCGCCAGGTCCACCTTGTTCCCCACCAGAACTATGTCAGGGTTCTCACAGTAGGCGTTGGCCTGCAGCTGGCCTGGAGGTCCACAAAGTAATACAATAACAGTTTCACATTTTCATCCAAGTTTCATCAAAATCAAAGCAAAGAACTTGAGATGATAAAAAAACGAATCCTTTTGTCATTTCTTAACAGAAACAGAATATTTAGTGTGTTTGGTCGAACGCACTCATCCAGCTCCTGACGTTCAGGAAGCTCTGCTGGCTGGTGAGGTCGAACATCAGCAGGAACCCCATGGCGTCTCTGAAGAACGCCGTCGTCAGGCTGCGGAACCTGGAACCAAAAAAAAAACAAAAAAAAWTTTAAAACGGACATGTTGGAGACACCATCATCTGTTAGCTGTTAATATAAAACATTCAGCTCATTCAGGAGACGACATGAAAATTTAGTATCTTCTATACAAAATAAAATAAATTTACTTTCTTTAATAATTTCTCCCATCGTACAAAGAAATCAAGATTTTATTTAATCTTTAAAAATGTGTTCTCTTTGAAACTTAATTAAAAAAACTGGATGATTTTTTTAGCTCCTCTAACTTTGTCTTTTAGCTCCTCTCGGCTCACTCTTTAGCTCCTCTCGGCTCGCTCTTTTAGCTCCTCTAGGCTCGCTCTTTTAGCTCCTCTAGGCTCGCTCTTTTAGCTCCTCTCATCTCGCTCTTTTAGCTCCTCTCATCTCGCTCTTTTAGCTCCTCTCATCTCGCTCTTTTAGCTCCTCTCGGCTCGCTCTTTAGCTCCTCTCGGCT
>NW_013953164.1:237614-240837 GCF_001266775.1 Austrofundulus limnaeus
CCTCTAGGCTCGCTCTTTTAGCTCCTCTAGGCTCGCTCTTTTAGCTCCTCTCATCTCGCTCTTTTAGCTCCTCTCATCTCGCTCTTTTAGCTCCTCTCATCTCGCTCTTTAGCTCGTCTCGGCTCGCTCTTTAGCTCCTCTTGGCTTGCTCTTTAGCTCCTCTCGTCTCAATCTTTAAGCTCCTCTCGGCTCGCTCTTTAGCTCCTCTCGGCTTGCTCTTTAGGCTCCTCTCGGCTCGCTCTTTAGCTCGTCTCAGCTCGCTCTTTAGCTCCTCTTGGCTTGCTCTTTATAGCTCCTCTCGTCTCAATCTTTAAGCTCCTCTCGGCTCGCTCTTTAGCTCCTCTAGGCTCGCTCTTTTAGCTCCTCTCATCTCGCTCTTTTAGCTCCTCTCGGCTCGCTCTTTAGCTCCTCTCGGCTCGCTCTTTAAGCGCCTCTCGGCTCACTCTTTTAGCTCCTCTCGGCTCACTCTTTAAGCTCCTCTCGGCTCACTCTTTAAGCTCCTCTCGGCTTGCTCTTTAGCTCCTCTCGTCTCAATCTTTAAGCTCCTCTCGGCTCGCTCTTTAGCTCCTCTCAGCTCGCTCTTTAGCTCCTCTCGGCTCGCTCTTTAGCTCCTCTCGTCTCAATCTTTAAGCTCCTCTCGGCTCGCTCTTTAGCTCCTCTCGGCTCGCTCTTTAGCTCCTCTCGGCTCGCTCTTTAGCTCCTCTCGGCTCGCTCTTTAGCTCCTCTCGTTTCAATCTTTAAGCTCCTCTCGGCTCGCTCTTTAAGCTCCTCTCGTTTCAATCTTTAAGCTCCTCTCGGCTCGCTCTTTAAGCTCCTCTCGTCTCAATCTTTAAGCTCCTCTCGGCTCGCTCTTTTAGCTCCTCTAGGCTCGCTCTTTTAGCTCCTCTAGGCTCGCTCTTTTAGCTCCTCTAGGCTCGCTCTTTAGCTCCTCTCAGCTTGCTCTTTTATCTTTACTGAAATAAAAGTTGAATGTTTGTGAAATAAACCATCTGGTTCTGATCAGACCGGGTCCAGCAGGTTTACCTCTCCTGTCCGGCTGTGTCCCACAGCTGAAGGTGAACCTTGAAGGTTTTTCCTGTCGCCGTCCCGTTGGGGTTCGACGCCGTGTAGACCTGCCAAGAAAATATAAATAAAACAGTCATTAAAAGACGAATTGAGACAAATCTCAGCTACTACCACACCGAAGTTCAGCTCAGTAGCTTAGTTGTAGCTGTTTTTGTGTTTCTGGGACTCCTTCAGTAGTACGAGTTAAAATCTCTCCAATGTGTTTTGAAGATATTTTGCTAACACCGGGCTTTATGGCTCCTGATGGTTAAAACCCTCTCAGGTCAACAGGTTTGTGAGAATCTGGTCCTGAGATGTTTGTCAGCAGAGGTCAGGAGGAGGAAATAATTTCTTCTTCTGCTCCTCCGGAGGCTCGGCGCTCGCGGCGTTCTGTAATCGTGACGGAGACAGATCCTGACACGCCGACAGACCGGATCATTAAACCCATCTCAGCTCTGAGAGGAGACGCATCAGGAGGTGTTTATGGAAACACAGCGAAGACGGATCAGAACCGTTGGTTTTATTTTGAAAGAATCATTTGGTTTAATGCATCTGACCAAACACCTCCCTGTGAGGAGGTAAACAAGGACCCTGATTATGGAGATAAATTACTCTCAAAAAATTAATCAGCAGAGGAAAACTATAAATATGTTTACATTACTTTTTGTTGAAGAAAAGTTAATTAATTTCAGTAATTTTCTTCAAATTTCCAGTCCACACAAAAAATAAAAAATAAATACAGGAAATTATATTCCGTTGGTAGTTTTTCGACAAGAAAAAAAATGTATTTTGTGGACAAAAAAGCTGAAATAATTATTTTTAAATGGGTAGCTTTGTCTTTTTGTGGTAATATACTTGTATATTTATTTGTTCTGATTTTCGGTTGTTTCAGCCATACAGATCACAAACATTTATGGATCCCAGTAATCATTGGAGGGAACAGTCCCTCTACTAYGCTAAATTCGCTAATCTGCTAATAGCGGGACTAGCTTATCTGTCTCAAAAAGATTCACAAACTTGTGAAAAAAGACTGAAAACTTTAAACGGAGCTGATTTTTCGGGGAACTCACCACGCGCTTTTCCCTGAAGTCGATGCCGACGGTGGTGATGAACTTGGGGTTGAACTTGTTGTCCGTGTAGCGGTACAGGAAGGTGGTCTTCCCCACGCCGGAGTCCCCCAGGGCCAGGAGCTTTATAAGGTAGTCATAATCCCCATCAGTCATAGTGAGGACCGCTGGAAAACCTGCAGGAGCATCACACAGTCTGTGAGAAACCTGGAGGTTCTGACCCGAACATGGAGTGACTCAGAGTGGAAGAAACATTCATTCATCAAAGTCCAGAGTTCAGGACTGAAACCCAGAACCTGACTGAGAGCCAGAGACCAGCTGAAGATACCTTTATTCCTCTTTTAGTTCAAACACGTCGCTCCAAGTCACTAAATCCAGGTCAGGTTTTCATGAACAGAATATAATCTGTGGGTATTTAAAACGTGTTAAACCCAGTGGTGGGCAAAGCTAAACAAAACTCAATCTGCTAACAAAAATTTAGCTTCGCTAAAGCTAATCAAGTAAAAAGTAGCTGAAGTTAACGCTAACAGATAAAGTAAAAACTTAGTGGAAGCTAACCTTACACAGAGAATCACGTAAAAAAGGCAGCAGAAGCTAATGCTAAACAGCTAATGAATTATGCTAAACAGCTAATGAATTAAAAAGCAGCGGAAGCTAATGCTACACAGCTAGTTAAGTAAAAAGCAGAAGAAGCTAATGCCAAACAGCTAATGAATTAAAAAGCAGCAGAAGATAATGCCAAACAGCTAATCAATTAAAAAGCAGCAGAAGCTAACGCTAAACAGCTAATGAATTAAAAAGCAGCAGACGCTAATGCTAAACAGCTAATCAATTAAAAAGCAGCAGAGGCTAATGCTAAACAGCTAATCAATTAAAAACCAGCAGGTGCTAATGCTAAACAGCTAATCAATTAAAAAGTAGCAGACGCTAATGCTAAACAGCTAATCAATTAAAAGCAGCAGAAGCTAATGCTACACAGCTAGTTAAGTAAAAAGCAGCAGAAGCTAATGCCAAACAGCTAATGAATTAAAAAGCAGCAGAAGCTAATGCCAAACAGCTAATCAATTAAAAAGCAGCAGAAGCTAATGCCAAACAGCTAATCAATTAAAAAG
>NW_013953164.1:241837-247794 GCF_001266775.1 Austrofundulus limnaeus
TTAATTTTGGGGTAAGTTACTCTTTAAGCAAACTTTGAAAAATGACATCTGTTACCATTCGCCTGTTTAAARGGTAGAAATTGAGTTATTGGTTATCAGTTAGCATTTAGCTTCTGTTGTTTTATCTGTTTAGCAGATTACCATTTTTACTAACTTTGGAAAATAGCAGACATCTTTGTTTACGAGACATATCTTAAGTTAGCAGTTAGCCTCCCCTAATGTTTTTACCCATTTATTATTAGATTAGTGATTTTGCTAACCTTGAAAAATGGTATCTGATGTTTCATACACTCATGTTTAAAGGACAAGTTTTAAGTTAGCGGTTAGCTTCTACTGTTTTTCTTACCCATTTAGCAAATAAACTTTGGAAAAAAGCACATGACATACATCTATATTTAAAAGACATTTTACATTAGCATTTAGCTTCTGCTAATGTTCTTACCAGTTTAGCGTTTAAGCTCATTTTGAAAAATGGCTCTGARGTTTCATACATCTACAAATGACAAAGGTTATGTTAGCAGTAAGCACTGATTTTCCTGAGCATTAAGCAGATTAGCGTTTTTGCTAACTTTGGAATAAGGCAACAATTTTTTCAAAGGTTTAAATGAAAGAACTTGAATTAGCGGTTGTCTGTTAGCATTAGCTTTCATTAATTACACATTTAGCGGTTTGTAATTTTCATTAACTTGGGAAAGTAGCACCTGACAGATGTCTATGTTTAAAAGACATCCTACGTTAGCAGTTAGCTTCGCTAATGTTWTTAACCCATTTATCAGATTAGCATTTTTGCTAACTTTGGAAAATTGTATCTGATGTTTCAAACAGTCATGTTTAAATGACAAATTTTAAGTTAGCAGTTAGCTTCTGCTGTTTTTTTACCCATTTAGCAAATTAGCATGTTTGCTAACTTTAGAAAAAAGCACCTGATGTACGTTTATATTTAAAACACATCTTAAGTTAGCATTTATCTTCTGTTACTGTTCTTACCTGTTTAACAAATTAGCGTTTTTGTTAATTTTGAAAAATGGCTGACGTTTCATACATCTACATTTAAAAGACAAAGCTTATGTTAGCAGTTAGCTTCTGCTGATTTTCCCGAGCATTAAGCGGATTGCCATTTTTGCTAACTTTGGGAAAAGGATGTTTCATACATTTATACATTTAAATGAAAGAACTTGAATTAGCGGTTCTCTGTTAGCATTAGCTTTCAGTAACATTTAGCGGTTTGGAATTTTCATTAACTTGGGAAAATAGCACCTGACAGATGTCTATGTTTAAAAGACATCCTAAGTTAGCAGTTAGCTTCTGCTGTTTGTATTACCCATTTAGCAAATTAGCATGTTTGCTAACTTTGGTAAAAGGCAAACTGATGTTTCACACATTTKCATTRAAATGACAGATCTTGAATTAGCASCTATCMGTTAGCATTAGCTTCTATTAATTACACATTTAGTAGTTTAGCATTTTTGATAACTTGGGAAAATMTCATCTGAAGTTTCATGTTTGTTTAAATGACAAAACCTGAATTAGCGGTTAGCGTTAGCTTTTGTTGATTTTTTTTTACCCATTTAGTCATCTAGTTTTTSTTAAGCTAATTTTATTGTTAGCAGACTAGCGGTTAGTGAAGCTAACCTTTGGGTTAGCGGTGTCCACCACTGAATAACGGCACCAAATTACCACCAAAAGTAACGAAATATTTTACATAACGACAGCTCTGTCCAGATGTTCTGAACTCTGACATTTTTTATTTTAATTTAAATGAAATCAGCAGTTTTTTAAAACACAATTTTCTTTAAAAAGAAAATAAAACACATCACGGGCTTGCCTGATTAAATAACTGTAAAATAAAAATAAAAAATAAACCCTGAAAGTTATTTATTGATGAAGAAATAAAACTCTAATTAACAACGTAAAAAAATTAACTTTATCCACAAGTTTTTCTCCAAACTGACGTCCTTCAAAGAGACATCTGCAGCAGGTAAGACACTGACTGCTCTTTACTMCTGCACAGAACCTCCCTTTAATTAAAGGAGCTGAAAGTTGCAGAAACAGTTTTTTGGGTTTTGGGTTCTCCACACAGAACCGAACCAGAACCTGGTTACACGCTCACCCCCTCACCGTGCACGTTCCTCTGGGTTCTGCCTCGTGGTGTCACGCCCACACGAACCAGAACCAGAACCAGAACCGACGCTTCAGGGATCACACGCACGCGCTTCGCACGATGAGCTGATGAGGAGCTGAAAGCTGCAGCCGGGCGATGACTCATCCCGCCCGCCTGTGTCTGCTGGACACGACCGGCAGAACCGAACCGAACCAACCCGCCCCGCCAGCAGAAACCCGTCCGGTTCCGACCCAAACAAACAAACAAACAAACAAACAAACAAACAAACAGCTGGGTTTTTACCTGCTTTCTGTTTTTCTCTGGACCTCAGACCCTCCTCCTGTCAGCTGTTTGCTGCTGCCGGTTCGGTTCTGCTCCTCCTCCGGGTCGTCGCATCGCTCCCCACGGCTCCGAACCTGGTTCCGACCCGCGCACAGACAGCTGGTTCCGCTCGGTGGTTCTGAGGAAACCCTTTGGACCTGCTGATGGATCCGTGGTTCCGTTTCCTCCGGAGGAGGGGAGAGGCGTTCAGGGAACCTCGGATTTTTAAAACTTCAAGTCTCCTCCGTCTTTCTGTCGGGATTAAATCTGAATCAGTCTTAAATTTAAATTTAAACTTTTTAAATTAATTTTACTGTTTAACAAAACAGATTATATTTATTTAAAATAAATATTTGGACATAAACTGAGTTGTAAAGTAACTACGTACAAATACTTTGTTACTGTAGGCTACTTAAATAGAATTTMGGGGTATTTGTACTTTAAGTAAATATTTTTCAGCCCACGTTTTACTTCTGTTTCTTACATCTTTTAAAAAAGACAAGAAGTAGAAAGTTGTTACTTTTATTTCAATTTTGCTTGTTTTCATTGCAGCTTGTTATTGTAAAAAATAAAAACAGTTCGGTTCAGTTCGATACTTTAGTCTCACGGTTCGATATTTTTTCGATACAAAAAGAAAAATGTNGGCTAATGCTAAACAGCTAATCAATTAAAAAGCAGCAGATGCTAATGCTAAACAGCTAATCAATTAAAAAGTAGCAGATGCTAATGCTAAACAGCTAATCAATTAAAAGCAGCAGAAGCTAATGCTAAACAGCTAATCCATTAAAAAGCAGCAGAAGCTAACGCTAAACAGCTAATGAATTAAAAAGCAGCAGACGCTAATGCTAAACAGCTAATGAATTAAAAAGCAGCAGACACTAATGCTAAACAGCTAATGAACTAAAAAGCAGCAGACGCTAATGCTAAACAGCTAATGAATTATGCTAAACAGCTAATCAATTAAAAAGCAGCAGACGCTAATGCTAAACAGCTAATCAATTAAAAATCAGCAGACGCTAATGCTAAACAGCTAATCAATTAAAAACAGTAGAAGCTAATGCTAAACAGCTAATCAATTAAAAACAGTAGAAGCTAATGCTAAACAGCTAACCAATTAAAAACAGTAGAAGCTAATGCTAAACAGCTAATCAATTAAAAAGCAGCGGAAGCTAATGCTACACAGCTAGTTAAGTAAAAATAGGTGGAAGCTAACCTTACACAGGTAATCATGTAATAAAGCAGCTGAAGCTAATGTTAAACAGCTAGTTAAGTAAATATAAGCGTTAACCACTAAGATGACCGTCAGTCAGCATCTACTGTACTTCCAGCTGAAGACAGATGGGACTGACACAATCCTGTTGATGTTAGCTTGTTAGCTAACTTCGTGGACTTAAAGTTGACAAAACTTAATTTAGTGGAAGATAATTTGTCGGCTAATGTTTTTCAAAGTAAGTGAGGGTGACCAGATTCTTGACACTAAATCAGGGGACATTTCCAGCTAGGAGATAAAAAAATAGCTAAACATTATGAGGATATGAAGAAATGCGGACAGTTACTGTTTCACATATTTTTACAAACATTCATATTTAAACAGCAGAATGTCTCTACACTGTTGTTAGTATTTCCTAAGAGTAATAAAACAAACGAAGTAGCCAATAATAGTAGTACACAAAGTACCCACTGAGCCTTGCAGCGCGAGAGCAGCTACAGCAGCTGTTGTTGCGCAACATGCTAACTTGTGCTTCAGACCGGTCTACAGTCGTAACATCTACACACAACTTCCCCCTCATTCATAAAACACACAAATCAGAGACAAATACAGGACAGTTTGAGCGTGGGGACATGTTGTCCAAAACAGAGACTGTCCCCAGAAAACAGGGATGTCTGTCATCTGAAAATAAGTGAAAAAGCAAATCTGATCAATGAAAAACTAGTTGAGCTGTTAGCTGTTAGCTGTTAGCTGAAGATGCCCACAGCTGGTTACATAATTCAGACCAAACTGTGGATTGAACAGATGCAGGAACGAAGACAGTTTGTTTTATTTAAAGTTTTATTCTCAGGATCAGAGTTAATCCCTGCTGTGAACTAAATAATCTGGTTCTAGAGAAGACCCTCCTCGTGTCCAAAATGAGCCGAAGCCGAGACGTCAGGGCTCAGTTTGGACATCAGGAGGGTTAAATTCTGTCAGTAAGTTTGTATTTTTACAGTTTGTTTGAATGAAGTCATTTTCTTTAAATCAAAGAGCTGTTGTCTGGATTTGTTTGCCTCATGGTTAAAGTCTTTTATTTAGAAAAACCAGAATCTGATCAGCTGAGGGAAAAAATGTTTCACAAACAGAGGAAACAGTGTTTTTATCCTGGAGCCTGAATGAAGCGACGTCACCGAGAGTCCGACTGAAATAAAGAAAACTTTGACATTTAGAGACAGTGCATTCAATCAGAAGCTCTTCCAGATTATAATCCTCAGAACGGAGACAACGTGCTGAGTCATGCTTTCTGTTTGAATGACCTTTAATATTTTCTAATGTAAATATCAAGAGAAACTGGTTTTCATTATAAATATTGTCCTCACAGCCACTAAAACCCAAGAAGAAGCTAAAAAAAACTGACGAGAAGATCATTGGTGAGGCTTCAGAACCTGAGAGCCCAGACAAGACTGTCAAACAGGACCACTGGACCACCTCCACCTTAAATCAGCGTCTGGACTTGGACTCTGTTGGGTCTGACTGAAAACCTCAGAACTGGTCTCTGATTAGATAAAACGGGAACTTTAAKTTTTTGGATACCAGGTCTGAAACCAGGAAATCAACCAATTTAAACTGGATACAGCAGAGCGGCAGCATACACGACCCCTGCACCAAYGCACCAGAACTCATCGGAATGGATTTATTGTTTAGGGTGGGGGTCCAGAGGGGCTGGGAGGGCTCCTTGGTGGGCCTGATGAATAGCCCTTCATCAGAGCTAAACAACAAAGAAATCTGAAGCTCCTGTGTTGAAGAGTTTTTGAGTTATAAGCATTTTAGTAAATCCAGACACCAGTGGCGTCACTACGCCTATTTTAGGGGGGCTAGAGCCCCCTTAAATATCTTAAAGCTCCCCTAAATTATTTTGGTGTAAAAAAAAATTATTTATTGTGAAACAGGAGCTGAGCTTATTCACATCTGAATACCATCAGTAGATAATAAAAATTGCCTAGTAATAATTACAATGTAATTACTAATTTTCTACCCCTATTGACCTGTAGGAGTCAGGACAGAGAAGGACAGAGAGAGAGAGGAGAGACCTCTTCTGGAAAGGTGAGTCTAAAGCARGGGTCACCAATGCTGAGGAGCAAGGACCACATGAGTAAAGGCACAGTATAAAACTAGTGTCGGTATTCACAGATCTATCTAAAATAGTTTTAATGGTCAGTTTTGGGGTATTTTTGAAGGTATGTTAAAACATTATTTGGCCTTAAATGATTTAAAAATAACTATGAAAAAAATAATCTGATAGTGTGAGTATTGTTCTCTAAATAAATGTTACTGAAATGATAC
>NW_013953164.1:248794-250610 GCF_001266775.1 Austrofundulus limnaeus
ACACACACACACACACACACACACTGTACATATACGTATATAGACATCATTTCTGATAAATTTCCTATATTTTTCTCCACTAAAGTCCATTTATCTTCAGGTCTTGGGGGCAGCAGCTGGATCAGGGAGGTTCAGATCCGTCTTTCCTCTTCCAGCTCTTCTGGGAGGACTCCAAGGTGTTCCCAGACCAGCTGAGAGTCTCTCCAGGGTATCCTGGGTCTCCTCCTAGTTGGACATCAGAACACCTCCTTACAGAGGCGTCCAGGGGTCCTCCTCAGATGAACCTCTTGAACCAGCTCCTCTGGATGTGGAGGATCAGTGGATCCCTCCTGGAGACCAGTCCACCCTTTTCCCTCTGAGGACCCTGGACTCACATCCAGAGGTTCTGGTCCAGTGACAGCTGAAGATCACGGCAACAGGACCACTTCGTCTGCAAATAATGTTATAAATAACGGTTCTGAGGCCACAGAACCGGACCGGACTGGACCAGAACCCCTCTGGATGAAGTCTAATTTCTGTAAAGGTCAGCAGATGTTTGAGACCTTTTCCTTTGACTTCTGGTGACTCTAATCTGTTCTAAACGGATCAGAACCGATCCGTTTCCCGTTTTCTGCTGTCGTCACAGGTGATGGATGAGTGCAGACACTGATGAAGAGTGATGAAGACCTTCCTTTAAATGACACCATCATGGTTCAGAGCTGAACCCTCAGCATCAAGGATCCACAGAGAAACATGACTCAGCAGAAAAACAGAAGCAACATTTCACAGATCCTGATCCAAATGTTGCTGTGGAGGTTCTGATTTATTTATAGTAAAAACCCAACAGTTTGTTCTGGTTCTGTTAACTACAGAACGCTGACAAAAGAATGAGAACCAGATTTCTTATTTCCTCATGGATCAGAACTTGTTCTGCTGAAGAAACAACAGAACCAATAAATCAATMAATAAATAAATAAATGAGAAAACACCAACTATCCCCCTGAGAATAAAAACAATAAAACTGCCGACTCATCAGATTCCTAAAGGTTAATGTAATCAGGCGGCGCTGCATGAAACCGGGTCGGGTCCGACTCGGATCAGAACCCTAAGCAGACGTGAAACAGCAGAGCTTTGTGTCGGTTCTGTCCCCATGACTCCAATCATCCAACGATGGGTCGCTTTAACCCGATTACACCGGTCAGCACGAGTCAGGAAGACCTGCTGGTGCTGACCGGGCCGGTACCAGCTGACCAGAGTCAAACTAAAGTTAATCCAGAGTCAAACCAAAGTTAATCCAGAGTCAAACCAGAGTCAAACTAAAGTTAATCCAGAGTCAAACCAAAGTTAATCCAGAGTCAAACTAAAGTTAATCCAGAGTTAAACCAGAGTTAATCCAGAGTCAAACCAGAGTCAAACTAAAGTTAATCCAGACTCAAACCAGAGTCAAACTAAAGTTAATCCAGAATCAAACCAGAGTTAATCCAGAATCAAACTAAAGTTAATTCAGAGTTAAACCAGAGTCAAACTAGAGTCAAACTAAAGTTAAACCAGAGTCAAACCAAAGTTAATCCAGAGTCAAACCAGAGTCAAACCAAAGTTAATCCAGAACTAAACCAAAGTTAATCCAGAGTTAAACCAGAGTCAAACCAGAGTCGAACCGGAGTTAATCCAGAGTTAAACCAGAGTCAAACCTATTTCAAACCGGAGTTAATCTAGAGTCAAACCAAAGTTAATCCAGAGTCAAACCGGAGTTAATCCAGAGTTAAACCAAAGTTAATCCAGAGTTAAACCAAAGTTAATCCAGAGTTAAACCAAAGTTAATCCAGAGTTAAACCAA
>NW_013953164.1:251610-253691 GCF_001266775.1 Austrofundulus limnaeus
AAAGTTAATCCAGAGTCAAAGTTAATCCAGAGTCAAACCGGAGTTAAACCAGAGTCAAACCAAAGTCAAACCAAAGTTAATCCAGAGTCAAACCGGAGTTAAACCAGAGTCAAACCAAAGTCAAACCAAAGTTAATCCAGAGTCAAACCAAAGTTAATCCAGAGTCAAACCAGAGTTGATAAAAGTGTTTTTGTTTTAAAATCTAATTATCACTGTAATTAAAATCTGTTCTGCTGTTAGTTAAATTATAATCCCGGTGAGAACTGCCTTCAAAGTGGTTTACTGTTGAGAGAAATAAAAACGTCACGATTAATTAAAGCTTTTAGTTTAAGTGTCACAAATCAGCAACAGAACCAGAACCAGACAGACTCTGAGACCAAAACAAACAATAACTGATTTTAATCTCAGAACCTGAAGCAAGAAATCATTAAAATCATTTAAAATCATTAAAAATCATTTAAACTCATTAAACTCATTAAAATCATTTAAAATCATTAAAAATCATTTAAAATCATTAAAAATCATTTAAACTCATTAAACTCATTAAAATCATTTAAAATCATTTAAAATCATTAAAATCATTTAAACTCATTAAACTCATTAAAATCAGGCTCAGTGAACTCTGAACACATTTAGTTTTTATTTTCTTCCCTGTTAAACTCAGATCTGTTTAAATCTAATTATTTTCTTCACCAGAACGAGTCTGTTTGMCCTCTGAGCCCTGAGACAGAACCAGCTTTAGCTTTTATTTAATTTCACATCTGGTGTCTGAGATATTTTGCTGACAGACGAACAAAATGATCAAAAACATCATCATCCTCCTCCTCCTCGCCCACATCTTTTAGCAGCTGAAGGTTTTTAGTTTTCAGGCAGAAACAGAAAAATAAAGTTTCCTAAAATCAAAAACAGTTTAAAAACGGATTAATTCAAACTAAAAACGCAAATCTTTATCTTTGATGTTGAAAACGACTGATTTGAAATGTTTCTATGATCTGTAAACTTCTCTTTAACAGTTTTGTTTCTAACAGGAAGAAAAGTTTGTTTTCTCTGAAACACGACTCGATCAGATTTCCTCTCAAACTGATTTGAAGGTTTTTCTCTCSGCAGCCGAAGTCGAGCCTCGTTCAGCTCCAGATTTTAGCAGCTAAAGGTCTTACCTCTCTGTGCTTCCTCGGCTGCTTTTACCGGACTCAGATCCTGAGAGAGCGGAGGAGCYGACCCGCTGACTGACTCCCTGACTGGGCGGGGCCACTGCTGAATACCCAGCATTCAGAGCMTGAAGCCACGCCCCCTCAGAGCAGCTGACTGCTTCTGGCTGCAGGGACAACGGGTTGRTGGTTCTGTTCTGCCTCAGTCAACAAACCGACTGACATTAAAGGCCTGACACTCCTTCAGGAAGTGCACATCGCCCGCCACTGTTCAAGCTGCAGCTTCACACTCGGCCCCGCCCCCACGCCGCAGACTTTCATTTTAGTCGTAGGGTTTCGGCTGCAGTTCGGCCTTTTGTTTACACGACATTTGAGCTTGTTTTCTGTGAAACCAAATCTTTTTTAATCCAGGTCTTAGAATGGAGGTTTTTTTAGAAACGCCCGATGTCTGTGTGGAACCRTGTGCGCTGCGCAGACGGCTGCAGTCGATTGTTTTTCTGCGTTTGTGCGAATCGATGAACGTCAGCAGACGGCTGATAGAGAAACCAGCTTCGCCCTCATTCTGAGCCAAGGTTCATGTGCTCAGCAATAGATGGACCTGTTTWCATGCTGACACTGAAGCGTGTTTACAAAGTAAAAGTCACAGCGCCCCCTGGTGACCCGGCATGGGAACTACAGCCAGTTCAACGAATAAATGTGACTTTTTTTACATCAACATCAGTAAAACACTGACGTCTCCAGAGAGTTTTTGTCTAATAACAATCTGAGCTCAGAGTTATGATGACTTATGGGATCAATGCTGTGTCAGCAGGAACTGAATTTGAATTTCTCAGATTGAATCTGAACGTTTATAATTTGAAATTAAATGCATTGGTTTGAAAATAAATTTCACTAAATTGAAACTGAATTTAAAGTTTTGTATCTGAATTAATT
>NW_013953164.1:254691-255532 GCF_001266775.1 Austrofundulus limnaeus
CCTTTAGCTACTGTTACTGTGAGTTTTACCTTTTACAGATAAGCTGCCGTTAGCTTACAGCTACTGTTCTGCTGGTTTTGGCCTTTAGCTACTGTTCTATTATTATAGGGTTTAGCTTTTGTTTTACTAGTTTTAACTTTTAGCTGCTGTGTTACTGTTTATAGCTACCGTTTGTCATATTAAACTTTTAGCTACTGTTTGTTGCTTTTAGCTACTGTTGTGCTGGTCTCAACTCTTTGCCCAATATTGCTCCAGTTCCATCCTTTTTGTCTCATTTTAGTTACTGTTTAAGCCTTTTCTGCCCCTTTAGCTACTGTTGAACACTTATTTGTCCATTTTAGCTACAGTTGAAAGCTTTTTTACCTTTTTAGCTGCTAGTAAACTTTTTTTGTTTAGATTAGTTACTGTTCCATTCATTGCTGTACATTTCAGCTAATGCTGAACTCTTATTTATTTATTTTTTTTGCATTTTAGCTTTTGTTGCTTCTTTTTTCAGCCATTTTGGCTTATGTTGAACTCTTTATTTTAGCTACTGTTCCATCATTTTTGGCCAGTTTTAGCTCATGTTGAAGCCTTTGTTTAGTTCAGCTCATGTTTCACTGCTGTGCATTTTAGCTGATGTTGAACTCTTCGTCATTTTAACACCTGTTCAATGTTTGGTTCATTTTAGCTTCTTTAAGCTTCACCCACTTCCTGCAGTCAGATTTAAACCAGTAACTCCTGATGCTGATCGGCTGGTTTTGAACAGGTCCACTGGGTCAGAACCAGAACCATCTGAGACACTTCAGATGGACGACACCGATCCACCACAGTTTTCACTGAACCGAGAGGAGCTGACAAA
>NW_013953165.1:0-9644 GCF_001266775.1 Austrofundulus limnaeus
CCATGGGCCTCTTGGCTGCCTCTCTGATCAGTGATCTCCTTGTTCGGCCTGTAACAACTTTGTGTTGGTCTTTCACATTAAATTCCAGTGAAATATATTTATGTTTGTGGTTGTAATGTGACAAAATATGGAAAAGTTCAAGGGGTATGAATACTTTTGCAAACCACTGTAAACAAACAACCATACACTCAGGGTTAATTTAGAGTTACAATTTTTTTTTTTTTTTGGTTTGTGAAAGGAAGCCAAAGAGAAAACCCACACGTGCAAAGAGAGAACATTCAAACTCTACCCAAAAAGGTCCCCGGGCCGGGATTCTATCCGGCGGCCTTCTTGCTGAGAGGCATCTGCTCTACCAACTGAGCCACTATGCTGCCACTTTGTTTCACTTTGTATTTCATATCTACGCAAGCATGTTGGCATGCACAAATGAGCTCAACCACTCTAATTTTCACCCCACATGCAGCAGTGGTTAGAAAAGTTGTATTGACATAAAATTTGGTACAAAAGATTTTCTTTGCAAAATGAACAATTTTGTCAGGAAGCACCTTAAAAAAGTCACATTTTTATTTTTGTCATACTGTAGAGGACCACCCTACTGTGTATGTATCTAATATAGACTAAATCTCTGTTTGAGGGCCGGGGTAAAGAATTTTGATGCTAATGTTAGCTAATAGCTAGCTTTGCTAACATCACTTAGCGTATCCTTGTGCTTCTTTTCTAAGGGATGAAAAAAAGTTTGATATAGTCCCCACCGTCTCTGAAAGTGAAGCAATGAGTCACATTTAGATTTAAATTAGTATGTTTTGTATCAAATGAAAGCAAAGATGTTAAATCAATTGGACAATATCCTGGCATTTTAGTGATAATTCCACAGCTGTGGTCTTGAAATAAAATCCTGAGTTCTCAATGTCCGAGACAAGTACAAATGTGGTCTTGAGACCAGTACTACAACACTGGTAACAGATATGAGACTGATGGGCTTCTGTTCACTACAAACAGTTGTTGCTCCTTTTATTTCTTCTTAAATTTGTTGTCTGAATGTGTGCGAATATCTGTCTGTAGCATTAGCAAAATATGTCACGAACCGCTGGATGGATTTTAATGAAACTCAGAGTAATCATTGGATTTCCAACTGATTGACCTTTGGAGTCAATCCAAACTAATTAACATTATCAAACGATAAACAATGGTCATAACTGAGTCTGTGTTACAGATACTGAGCTCATTTTTGTGTGGCAGGAACTGAGCACAAGATCTCACATAAAGTTAGCTTTAACTGTCTTTTCTCATCATCTTAGTTTAAAACTGATGTGGTGGTAAACACGCGTTCCTTTAAGAAATGCTTGGTCTACAATTAATTGATTTAATTGAAGGATGCTGTAATTAGATCAATTATGTGTCTGATTATTGGAGTGGACTCGTCTGTCATCGGTTGATGATATTTTGCTCTCCAGTGTTTTGATGGCAGCTGATTGTGAGGTTTTACAGCCCGCTGGCTTCACACACGTTTGTCCCATCTGACGTGTTTTTCTCCATCTGTCCAACTCTGGTCTGCCGCTCAGAGCTGACATTCCCAGCGAAGACGGTGACACCCGAACAGTACATCATCTGCTGCCACTTCCAGCGTTATTGTTAAGCTGTCAGCTCGTATTGAGTGACGCGGTCATGAACGACCTTTCTGCTGTTTAAAGAAAGGTGAAGTTGCTCTGATTTATGTAGCGTTTGTTTTGATTCTTTAAAGATGAACAGTTGGTRGTGATGATGAGGCTGTGTCCATCCAGATACTTTTTGTTTACGTCGTCGTATTTCTGATAATAATAGACCAACTGCATCACATTTGATTGGTTATTCAATTCAATAYTTGTGATAAAATGCTGGTTTGTTCACTGTTATTTTAAAATGAAAAGACCTTTTATTTAATTTCTCACAGAGTTTGATGCATATTGTCGTGTTGCCAACTTAATATCATTATTGCTGTATTTATGTACAGACCCGTTTAGTGACTTTATCAAAAAGGCAACTACGTAGTATCTTTTTTCTGGCATTACCAGCAGAATTGTAAAGACACAAAATAAAAATACTTTGTGACTTTATTTAAAGATCGTTTTCATTTATCTATAATCTTCTCAGCTGACTTTTTATTTCTGCTCCTTATATTTTCACACAATTATCTGTTTTTTCTACTCCTTACATTTAAAGGTCACCTCTCAATATGTTGTTTTTTATTTTTTTTGGAAATTCAAACTGTTTATTTTTAATCAATACTTTTATTTTAATGTTGAGTAAATTCTATATCAGAAAATTTGCTTTGATACTTAAGTACAGTAAYTGTCCCATTATTTAAGACATACTCAAGTAATATTCTCAAAGGAGAGTTCAACTTCTATACCAAAGTAATTTATTTGTACTTCCACTCAAGTATCACTTTGAGGTACTTTATACAAGACTGGCTATCAGCAGAGTGTTTAAAGTACTAACAAAAATACCTTATCAGAAAATGGCTTTGGTAAAAATACATGTAATTGATAAGAAAAGTAGCTCCTCGTTTAGTTTGTTTTTGGGTATTTGATGTTTTACAAACCATCTCTACACGCTTCAGCAAGATTTAAAAAATTTCAGTCGCACTCTGTCGGAGGTTATTAAAGTTGCTCTTTTTACCTGCATCTTCTGACATGTTAGATTATAATTGGGTCCTTCCTCTTCAGCGTGTTCATGATAAACTGCTCATTAGTGCACCAAAGGTTGCTTACTCCATGGCTACTAATTGTTCCCATCCGTTAGGCAATTTACCTCTGGATGAATTATGTTATGTAAAATCTGCAGAGCAAAGAAAATTTTCTTTGAAATTCTACAGGGAGTTTAGAAAATTATGATGGTGGTCTTAGCTGTGAAACATGCCTGCAGTCTTTCATTGACTCTTTAGGGCCCGGCGTTGAAAAATGAACAGATATCAAAATATCTCATGAACCATTGGCATATTTTAATGAAACTTGCAGAAAATAATCATTAATCTACAAGTGATAAACTTCTAGAGTTAAACTAATTGAAGATAGTCATTGTTGTATAAGGCAGTACCTGGACACCTGTTTGTTCTTTTTTTTTTGTTCTATCAGCGGTGTATTAGTTTTAGACAAACCTTGAAATAATGTTATATTTAATATAAAAATATTCCAGGTTCAGTTTATACTAGATTCTACAATCTGTAGTTTTAGCTCATTATTTGTAACATTGACTTAAATATAACCATTTTCGTGAACGCTAAAATCAGTGGCGACTATTTTGATTGGTTGTTGAGGTTTGGGGTGCCAAGTTTACAAAATAAAATATTTTAAAATGTCAAACACATTTTCATTATTAAGCTCACTTTTTGAGTGTAAAATCCTAGCTTGAAATGCTCTAACATTTTGTGTTTAGCTCACTGGTCTTACATTTAGGTAATTTTTACTAAATGTTAATTTTAAATATAAAATAATATGGGTAAATATTAAATCTTGAATCAAAATATGTAAATCTAAATGTAAAAGTTTAAAGGTGGCTAAATGTTGAAGTTTACATTTACAGTAACTATTTCGGAATACAATGCAGCCTTTGCCATTGGTGCTCATCTTTTGTTTTGGTGTCATTATCCTGCGACAAAAGCAACCGCTAACGCTGCTAATGCTGCTAATGCTGTGTAACGCTGCTGAAGATGGCATTTAAAATTTGAATTCAAAATGTGTTCATTGAAAGCAATATGGATGGTACCTGTGGTTCGACAGTTTGAAGTGCAGCTCAGAAACTGTCCGTAACTAAGTTTGATGTCTTCAGGGAAGTCTTAGCAGCATTAGCAGTGTTACCAGCTTTAGCGAAAAGGGTCAACTGCAGGTCTCAGCCAGTACATGACAAGCCCCCCTAACAGTAACTCAAACCCCGGGCACCATAAGTAAGTGGGTGTGTTTTGTAGTGTAAGTGGGTGTATTGTGTAGTCAGGGGACATGTTTTGTAGGGTCTGCAGCTGCAGCTGGGTATTTGGCTTTAGCAGCAATGTTTGCGGTTGCTTTTGTCCRAGGATGATGACGTCATATCAAGAGACGAGCACCAACAACATAGGCTGTATTACATTCCAAAATATTTAAAAGTAAACTTCAACATTAAAGATTTAACGTGCACATTTAGATTTGGGATTTAATATTTGCATGTATTATTTAACATGTAGTAAACAATTAGTAAAATCTAAGAACAGTGAGCTAAATAAGAATAAAATGTTTTTTCCAAATTTGTTAATGACATTTTTTAACATTTTATTTTACCCTTGGCACGCTATATTAAGGGACATCCATTAGTTCTTCTTGTAGCATTCGTCCAGTAGTTTATGAAACATTTTGCTAACAGACTTTGACTCTATTTTTCTGAAGAAGAATAAAAATAATGTTGGTCTGAGATTAATGGTGGTGTTGGAGACTCTGTCCTCAGACCCAATCTTATTTTAGTGAACAAATGAATGAACAGCCAATTCAGGAAATTAATTATTCTAAATATTAGCTCATAATAAAATAGGTAATTGAAATATTACAGTCAATCCTCTTTATCACATTTTCTCTTCTATCATTTCTCTTTCACACCCTCTTCACACAAGCTGAATATATAACCCCTCTCCCCATCTTCCTTGTGCCCCACCTCCACCTCGTTGCTTTAGTGCTTTACTCCTCCTTGCATCCCCATCCATCCCCCACTCCCCACCTCCTCCCACCTCTATCGTTCTGCATTAAGCCCAGCTTTGCAGGAGCTCCTCAGACCAGTGTGAGTCCTGCTGGTCTCCAGTCGCTTTCACTAACACTGCATGTGGGAAAACCAGTAGGAGCAGAGGAGGAGGAAGAGTGGGAGCATCCATCCTCATGTGATAGAGCTAAAACATAGGAGGATAAAAAGTGAGCATGCTTGAGAGTGAACAAAAAAGAAAAAAATGAGGAGGACTAATGCTAGAAAATGAGAGGAGGAGAAAAAATAGCAAAAAGGTAGGAGTAGGAATCGCAGGGTGGCTGAGGGAGAGGAGAACATGAGTGAGCGAATAGGAGAGGAAGTGAGAGAGTGAGAGGGGAGTGAGGGAGGGAGGGAGGCGAAGCACACTGCAGACACTCGTCCGCTGTCACTGCTCCGCAGCCAGAGGACAGAGGCAGCAACGGTGGGAGCGGGTGCGATGGAGGAGGACGACTGTATCATCCATCTGCGGCTCGGTCCCCATCACTGACCGCCTCCCTCTGGGACCAGCCCGCCAAGTTGGGAACAAAACTACACTCTGCCCTTCACAAGAACACAAGTTCTGGACCCCCGAAACTCCTTCAGGACCATCATTCACACCCTTTTCTCTTTCACCCACACTCTCCATCACCTCGTCTCCAGCTGAAGCCCGGCTCACTTCTCGTTGCTTTCCGGACTCGTGTGTTTTGGTTCTTCTTTGTCGTCGCCACCTTTCGCCGACCTTTGGAGCTGAGTGGATTTACTTTTGTCCTGTGGTGGACCATGGGGCTGGGGTGGAGGGGTGCAGGAGGGACCCTCAGTAAAAGGACAGGGGAGAGCTTTTTGGTGACATTGCTGCTGTTCTGTGGTTTCTGGAAGGTGCACACACAGGCAGATGATGGGAAGTCTGTCTACTTCTGGGAAACAGGTACTTCTAAACCACTAATTACAGCTAAATATGAGCTTTGTATTTACATGTAAACTGTTAGTGAGGGCTGGCGATGGAATGCTGTTTGTGCAGAAACCATGTGACCTCCCAGAGGAAGTCATTTAATAGTTTTAATCGTCTTTGCAGAAAATGTTAATGTTCTTGTGTGTTTCTGAGATGGTTCTCCTTTTAACCGACTTGTGCCGATCAAGAAAGCCTRCACATGTGCGGTTGTCTCGTAAAATTTGTTGCTGGAGTTATTTGACTCAGTGCTGCTGAACTTCAAAGACAGGAGCTCTTGAAAGATGACCCAGAAATCTACAGTAGAACTGTGTCTTTGTAGCGAGCAGCGTGTGGCGCGCCGGGCAGCTGTGATCCATTTTTGAATGGATTACGCTCATCTCCCCGAGTCTCAGGTGATGCACCGTTATTGAATGTTGCTGCTGTGTGTTCCAGCTTGCAGATGATTAATAGGCGTTTCCTCACAATGGGGGGATCGGGGTAGTTCAATATCAATGCAACCTCGCCTGTTAAATGTTAAATCTGTTTGGAAATCATGCATATTATAGATGTGTAGATTTTCCATTGGTGTGTTGAGCTGAAATCTGATGTTTTAAGAAATGGTGGGTGCTACTTTTAGAGTGATAAAGTCCTCAGAGTGATAAACGACCCACTGCTGCCTTCAATTCTTGAATGGAGATAAAAACTCAAGAAACTGAGCCTATTTTTTATTTGTATCGCTTGCAGAACTTTTTGTCTCTCTAAACCAAATTCATCCCAAGTACCCGCCCCGCCTTTCTCAGCAACAGTCCCCTGGCTGACGTATCCCACATCTCCTATGTGGTTCTGCATCTTTAAAGAGGATGTAGCTGAGTAAGGAGATTAAAGGAGCAGGGATTTAACAATCCAGGAACGACAGCCCAGGGAACTAAGTTGAGGGAAAGAGGGAGGAAGAGTGAGCGGCACTGCAGGCAGAGAGAAGAAGATGCCTTAACCTACATCTACCCCACCGTGAGGTCATAATGATTATGCCTCTCTCCCACACTACACCACCTATCTCCCACACTACACATGCTTTCCACAACTAGGAAAGCTCTAGGCTCTGTGCTTTGAAATGTAATCCAGTGTTTGGGGGTTTGTTCACTTCTTCCCAAATAAAAGGTAATGCATTGATTCCAGCCCTGGAGTCGTTCCTTTCTGTTTTTCTTTGGTTTGACAATCGCCTGCGGAGTATTAAAATCACATAGGGCAAATTGCTGCTTTGAATCCCGGTGCTTTTCATCAAAATGTGATTATGTTTGTGCCGCATTTGCATACTTCCTCTTGCCATTGAAAGCTTGTTTAATAGGGGAGGGGGGGGAAGCACAAAATGCGATGATGTTTATGCATATTTTGAGAGTGTGCATTGGAGGAAATATTCTCATGGCAAGCAATGCTCTGATGTTTTGCATATTGATGAGTCTAGCTGAAATACAGCCTCTGTCTTCAAAACTGTGGGGAATTGGGCCTGCACTGCTTTTTATTGCTTTCTGTGAAAATATGATGCATCTATTTTGGGAGGTGAGACAGGTCGGTACTGGTGTTTTTTATATTTTTTATTATTATTATTTTTGCACCGAGAGTGCTGTTCAAAGGAGGCCAATAGAGACAAGTTCTGGTTTGACACTGCAGGGATTTTTTTTTATTTGAAGGAGGTGGTAGTTGGAAAGCTGAAGGGTGGGGGGGAGGGAGAATGATTACAGCAGCCACAAGGATAAAAGCGGTGATGATGATGGTGATAATGGCACGCCACAGATCTTCCGGGGGCCTTGAAGAGATTGCTGGGAGTTTGGATTTTCACACATCATTTTTCTTCATGTCACTTCCTCTCAATTGCYCGCTGTCTCTGCAATTCTTCTTCTGCATCTAATTGCATATTGCATGTTCCTCTTCCACCTCCATTTCTATCCAGATAATGAAACTGTAGAGAGTGATGAAATCCGAAAGAAACCTTTGCTGTTTGCTGTGCTCACACTGTAACACCGGGATGTCAATGCATCCAACAAATACTGCTCTACTGCGTGTAGTCAAGAACTGCTAAGTGCCAAACATACTCATACACACAGCAGGAGAGCATTTTCCCTCTCCGGTATAATGTGGATGCTTCATTAGACCCAACTGTTGAGGTTTCCAGGTTTGAGCTGTCAAGACCTCACATGTGCCTGAGGACAAAGCAATTACAGGTGGAGTAGGTGTCATCCAGCTCCTTCAACATGTCACCAAGGTTTAAAACTGTACCAATGAGAAATTTTTAAGGGAGAAAAAGGAAAAGGACTTGCGCAAACTGCTGACATGTGCATGAGCAGGTGCTGTTTCATTTACCCGTTTGATTCTTAATCTGACCGCTCTTCATCGACACCCACCCCGGCAGAAGACGGTTCGTGTAATCTTTCCAGGGATTGGGATTYTCTATCTTTAAGACTACATGCATGAGTCACCTCCGTCCTCTGATCGAGCTAGTCCAGTTTCACCTACCATCTCCTTCATTATATCACTTCTCAACACGTGCCTTCATGACGTTAAGCCTTATAAGTCAGCCGAGACATGAGCTGGCTCTTTAAGTGCTTTAACACGAAAAATTTGTGCTGCATGCGCAGTTTAAAGTTAACCAAAAGTTCTAAACCCTAATAAGTTTTCCCACAAGTAAAAGTCACATTTTGATATCCTGTAAGATTACAGACTTTATAGAGATAAAACCAAGATGTAAATGTTATTGGGTTGGAGCAGGGCCAACCCATGGCATAGGCAGTATAGGTGAATGTGAAGGGAGCCGTCCATCCAGAGGGGGTGCCACAACTGGAGGACGAAAATAATATTTTTTAACTTTTTATCACAGTATAGTTGATTTAGTCTGTAGTATTTAGTAAAATACTCTTCAAATGGCTGGAAAATGCATAGTTTTGAGTAGATCTTTTAGATTTTTTTAGGTCAATATACCCATTAACCCCCCTAGAACTGCTTCACTCCACAGCTGCTGGTTAATATGAACAGGTGTTCCACGTTGCTCTCAGCCAGTGTTGGCAGGAATGAGGTAGACTTCTGGTATTTTGTTTCAAATTAACTTTATTGTTAACTAGGGCTGGGCGATCATGGCCCAAAAAAATAGATCTCCGATTTTTTTCATCCGAAATTTGATTTTCGATTTTAATCAGTTTTGCTTCCCACTTAATGGAGTGCCTCTGTTTCAGGTGTTGAAACAAATTCGTTGTACTCCTGCTTTTTGTAGCAAGAGACTTTAAACAGATTTAGCAGTGAGGTGTTCGTTGCTCCAAGTCTGAGGTTGCAAAACCTAACCAGTTCCAGAAAACTGAAGAAACTGTGCCTTTTTTGGGAAGTAGATCCTCTTTGCTAGCTGCATATTGTCATGTTATGTACCAAGTGTCTTGAGGGACAGGTGGGATGACCGCTGAACTACAGAAGCCCCAGAGTGCACTGGTGGGAAAGAAATCTCGATTTACCAAAAATAAAATCTTTATAAATGGAAAATTCGAATTAATCGATTAAATCGATTTATTGCCCAGCCCAATTGTTAACGGTTTTAATTGGATAAAAATAATATCAAAGACAAAACAATTTAATTTGGAATGTGAACGTATCTAAATAGGTAATGAGGTTTTGAAAATTACACAAGGAAATCTTGCCTATGGTGCCAAATTGTGTAGGACCTGTGTTGGAGACTAGTTGGCGATTAAAACTTGACTCAATATTGAGATAAATTACAGGTATTTGAAGTTGCAGTCGCACTGAATACTGATTGTTTCTGACCAAGTGACCTTGGTTTGAGTTAGATTTAAGGCTAAGTTGTAAACTGAGTTCAGGTGAAGGTTAGGGATGTACTGGTAAGGTGTAGGTGGTGAATGGAGTCAATGCATGGCCCTAATAAAAAAGAAGTATAAACTTGTGTGTGTGTGTGCGTGCGTGCATTTGTGTGTGTGTGTGTGCATTTGTGTGTGTGTGTGTG
>NW_013953165.1:9686-16620 GCF_001266775.1 Austrofundulus limnaeus
TATATATATATATATATGAGTTATTATGGTTTTTAGAACAGTGTTTTTCAACCCTGGCCTTCAAGGCACACTGCCCTGCATGTTTTAGATAAAGGTAAAGGTGCTTAATTTGTCATCAGTGTATGTTTCCACACAATGACGAAATTGTGCTCTGCATTTAACCCATCCACACCCAAGTGGAGCAGCGGGCAGCCATGTGAGGCGCCCGGGGAGCAGTGAGGGTTAGGTGTCTTGCTCAAGGACACCACGACATGTGGGTATGGCGGGGAGTCGAACCTAAGACTTTCAGGCCCCAAGCCGGCTGCTCTACCACTACACCACAGCCGCCCCAGATGTTTCCCTGCTTCAACACAGCTGATTTAAATTGATAACTGATCAACAGGCCTTTGTTGAACTGCAATCATCTGAATCAGGTGTGTCAAAGCAGGGAAACCTAAAACATGCAGGGCAGTGTGCCTTGAGGACCAGGGTTGAAAAACACTGCTTTAGAAAAATTTTATATTTAAGTACATTTAATTTCAGAAATATACTTTTGATAGTTAAGTACAGTAAATGTCAGATACTTTAAGACTTATCCTCAAGTACTAAACTTGGAGGAGACTTGAACTTTTATCATATTATTTTTATGGTAAGATATTTTCACTTTGAGGTACTTTATACAAGACTGAAAATAATTTGTACCTTCAAACTGTTTAAAAAGTTATCTGCTACAGGTAAGATATCAGTTGTCCACAGTCTTACCAGAGAATCTCTTTCAAAATTATCCTTTTAGTAAAGATCTTTGAAACACAAAACCTAATTATTCAAGTCTTTTTACTTTTTCCCTGATTCTGCACACTCATTTTCAACAGCAGCCGTTGACCTTTTTACAGTTACTAATGCAGAACAGAAGTAGGCATTATTGGACCACAATACATCCCATAATAAAAACACAGAGCGAGCATAAGATTAACTGTAACAAGGTTCATTAAAAGGCCTCCGCTGACCATGACAGCATGCTGAGAAGATTATTTAATCATTTAAATCAGGTTTATTAGAACAGGAACACCTGAAACACTCAGTGAACTACAGGGGGCGGAGCATGAGTTCTTCAGGAGCCAATCAGGTCTCGTCCCGGCTGCAGGACCCTGCGGGACCGTGAATCCGTTTTTAGGTGCAAATCAAATTCTCCATTCAGCTCAATCCTACAAACCTGACTTCAGATGTTGTGTTTGTGAGCAGACCTCCCATAAAATAAACATCAACCACCGCCGTAAAAATCTATTCTCTGTTAGATCATCTTTCCAAGCTTTGATTTATTTTGGCGAACGAACTGAATTTACTGTCTGTGAGAGAGGCTGAATCGATAAATAAGAGCTTTACATGGAACCTACATTATTCCTCAGACTGCTGCTCCTCTCATGCACTGACAGCAAGGTCTGCAGGAAGTCCGACACATTTCAGCTGTGGCCGAGTTCCCACTTAAACCTGGAGCCTTCTTATTGTTTTTAATGACACCCAGACTGAACCAGGCCATCTGAAGTCCAGGCACGTCTGCAGACTGAAGGGTCTGCTGCGGAGAAGCAGCCCGGCAGCAGAGACGATCCTCGGGCGAACCCTGACCCAGGTCCAGAGAGGGAGGTTCCTGTCTTCGTGTGCCGGAGCCAGACGCCACAGATCCAAGAAATAATAAACAAACAGGAGCAGCGAGAGTGAAAACACAGCGACCCGTTGATTAGTGAGGCTGACCCCACAGGGACAAAGATTCTGTTCATTAAAGGGATGCTTGAGGCCCAGTCACAGATCAGACTCTGAGTCCTGAGGACACCAAGGATATTACAGTCCTCGAGGGTCAGGGGTCGTCTGTGGAGAGCAGCTAAGATTCAAGTTCAACCGATCTTCCATGAGAAAACTCCGCCCCTTCTCACCATAAAGCAATCTGAATGTGTTTGCCAACATCAAACTTTTTGATTTTAGAGCCAGAAAGTTCTGCTGTTCCATCAAAGCCCCCGATGTCCCCCGAGACCCTTAGTTCCTGTCGTTTCATTTGCTGTTGCGATATCTGAGCAGCAGAAACAGCATCCTGACTCCACGGGATCCATTATTTTACTGCTGACTTTTCACTAAACTGTGAGTAAAATCTGAAGAAGTAAAAAAACATGCATCTGCTTGTTTGTTTGAAAAAAGTTTCTCAGAACTGAGCCGTTTTATATCAGTCCTAACCAGAGTCAGGACAAACAAAATGAATTGAATCAGAGCTAATTTTACTTATTTTATTTATTTTTATTTTTTTAATAAATCAAATTTTCCATATAAACTTTTAAGTTCTTACATTTAAAAACCTAGGATTAAACATTTCAGAAGTTAAGATTTTTTTATGATCAGGTTCAAATCTGAGCTGTTTATTTCTGTTCTTGTTTTTGTAACTTCCTGTTTTATTGTGAAGGGTTAGTTTCCTGTTTCCTCGTATTTGCCTTCCCTGTCCAATCAGTCATGATTTCCTCCACCTGTGTCTTTGTGTGAAAGTAACTCCTGAACAAGTAAAACACTAATAAGACTTTAAAGATTCATTTAAAAAACCTCATTTGAATTTTGTTTTTTGTTTTTATTTTAAGTTTATTTTTTATTTTTATTTTTGCCCAAGCTTCTTAGAATCCTGGATTATTTATTTTCTTCCCCTGAGTCTCAAGTAAGTTTTCCTCATCACGTCTGGTTGCATTTTAAACACAAACTCATGATGAGAAAACCGAAACATTTAACATGCGGATCATTTTAGGGCTGATTGAATAATTTGATTTTCGAGATTAATTTTCAAATTCTGTTTTCAATAATCTCTGTAGTTTTAAATGGCTGATTATTTAAACCTTTGTTTACTTTTGAGTTGTGCCCAGTGGCGATGTGAGACAAATATTTCACATGAAATTTAACTTTTAAGTCTCTAAATGTGCACACATTAAACCCACATCATTTCAAGCAATGCACTCTTCTTCAGCAGGGTGCCAGTTGATGATAAAACGTGTGACAAAGAAAAAAGGCTGTAGTTTTATTTTAGTCTGACTGTCTTTAACATTTAGTCACACGTGGAGGGAACAAACCTCAGTGTTTCATTGTGTCGTGTGAATATTTCAGCTTTACGTACCTGCAGATGTAAAGATCAGACAAATCCAAATTGCCTGGTGACATTTTGCGCAGTGAGAAAGAAAATAACACACATGAGAGGACAGGATGGATCACAAGATTATCTCCGTCACTGTTCCTGCTCAGAGCAGGCTAATTGTGGCTCACTGTGTTACCTTTTTTTTTACTGACAGCCAGTTAAATACTACTTTCCTGAGCAAAGAGTTTTATCGTTTCTTTTTTTTTCTTGTCCATTTTCTTGTAAGTTTGTTTTTCTTCAGTTAATCTCTTTAACTTGTATATACTTGTATGTATGTGTATATATATATATATATATATATACAGTTATTAGAACTATCTTCATGTTTATTTTACGTTTGCATTCAGTAACCAGCATGGGAAATAAATCTCATAATTTCAAATGAGCTGAGCTGCAACATCCTGCAGTTTGCGGAGCATCATTACTCTGATTCCCAACAATAAACTAGATGAGACCGTTTCCTGTCTGCCCTCATTGTGCAACAAACAGAGTTTTATCTGCAGCGTTCACACGAAGAACAACAATATTTAGCTTTAAAGCACATTGAGCTGAGAGGTTTACGGCTTCAGTGTGATTCACTCTCATCTCTTTGTTTCTCAGGACCGTGGGGGAGGTGTATGGGCAGCGACTGTGGTCCGGGCGGCAGCCAAAGCCGAGCAGTCTGGTGCGCCCACGTGGACGGCTGGACGACGCTCCACACCAACTGTGACCAGGGTCAGCGCCCCTCCAACCAGAGGAACTGTTTCCGTGTGTGCGACTGGCACAAGGACCTGTACAGCTGGAAGCTGGGTGCCTGGAACGAGTGTGTGCCGGTGTCGGCGAGGACCTTCGGGGCGCCACSGCAGTTCGTGTGCAGTGGAGGCGAAGAGGGCATTCAGACACGGGAGGTGGGCTGCATGCTCAAGTCTGATGGGTCTCCAGCAGAGGATGCCATCTGTGAGTACTTTGAGCCCAAGCCTCGCCTGGAGCAGGCGTGTTTGATCCCCTGCCCTCAGGACTGTGTGGTGTCTGAGTATTCGCCATGGACTTCCTGCTCCAAAACGTGTGGAACAGGCCTCAGGAACAGGGTACGCAGCGTCCTGGTGCCTCCGCTTTTCGGCGGCTCCATTTGTCCCAATCTTACTGAGTTCCAGTCGTGTAAACCGGGACCCTGCACGGGTCCCGAGGGCCTGTACAGCCTCAGGGTGGGAGCGTGGAGCCCCTGTGCCCTACCACAAACACGGACAGCACGGCAGGCCAAACGCAGGAAAGGTAAAGGCCAAGGACTCAGGGACCGAGCAGGAGTTAAAGACCCCGAGACCAGGGAACTTATTCAGAAGAAACGGACCAGGAATCGCCTTAACCGGCAAGAAAGTCCATTCTGGGATATTCAGGTGGGATTCCAGACCCGGGAGGTGGTCTGCATTCACAGGAACGGGAGCAGTGTTGGACGCAAGTGAGTGGAAACGTTTTTTATGCTCTAAATCTGCAGATTTAAAGGAGATATTTCATGCAAAATACTCTTTTTTTTAGCAGTTAAATGCATTTTGTTGTGTACTTGAGACAGCCTCAAAATGAGCTGATCTGAAACTCGCCTCAGAAAAGGGGCGGGGCTTGTGGAGTTACAGTAAGGAGGAATTCAAACCCCAAAGCATTGCAGTTCCACTTTTATATAGATCCCAAATGAAGGATCATATGTCTCCTTTAATGAATTTTTTGTCTCTTTGCTTTTATACAGTTACCAAATGTGTAATCTGTTGTGTTTTAATTAATTTATTTCCTGCCAGTTGGTCATTTACTTTTGTTTTTGTGCCGGTGCTTCACGTCAGAACAGCTCCTGTTAGAACTGTCCTCCTGAATCTTTTTGTCTCCCTGTCAGGAGGTGACATATTGAGGAGGATGTTTATCGGCTGTGTCGTTGTGTCTGCTGTGCTGTCAGAGCAATGAGCCACAACTGCCATTACACTGTATTTGATGTCAAGTTCAGAGGAAGGAAGAAGCAAAAAATAAATAAAAAAGTAAATAAAAAAAGAGACACCAGATCAATCTCAGCTCTGACTTTGGTATTTTACATGAAAAGACAATTTGGGGCTGTTTGTCTTGTGGGCCTGACTCACTGTTTTATCAGGGTAAAGTCAAGAAACCCATCATCACAAGATATATAAAAAAGTTTACAAAAACAAYCATCACTGGATTCGATGGGCTGCCAAGTGTAAAATAAAAGGTAAAAAAATTTGTAACACATTTTTATTATTTAGCTCATTTTGGGTGTAAAATCCTAGTTGAGAATTTTCCATTAGCTCAGTGTTCTTACATTTTGCTAATGTTTACAAAATGTAAAATTAAATGTTAACTTATATGTAAATACTAGATCTAAATGTAAAAACGTTAGATGTGAACTAACAACATTTAGATTTAAGTGTACCAGAATGGGGCGGCACGGTGGCTCAGTTGGTAGAACTGATGCCTCTCAGCAAGAAGGTCACCGGTTCAAATCCTGGTCTGGGGACCTTTCTGGGTAGAGTTTGCATGTTCTCTCCGTGCATGCGTGGGCTCTCTCCGGGTACTCCGGCTTCCTTCCACAGACCAAAAACGTGACTGTTAGGTTAACTGATAACTCTAAATTGTCCCTAGGTGTGAGTGAGAGAGTGAATGGTTGTTTGTCTCATTTGTCTCTATGTGTGGCCCTGTGATGGACTTGCGACCTGTCCAGGGTGTACCCCGCCCCTCGCACTGTGACTGCTGGATATGGGCACCAGTGAGCCACGCAACCCTGAAAAGGAAGAAGCGTGTACAGAAAATGGATGGATGGATGGATGTACCAGAATGGAACGCAGCCTTTGCTGTTGGTGCTCTGCTCTTGTCAGGACCAGGGGTGCCCAAACGTTTTCCCTAGAGGGCCAAAATTAAAATGTGTTKGAGGGCTGCGGGCCAAATATAATATATGAAGTACAAATATTTCTTAAGTGAAATCAGTTAATTTTTAATGATTAAGCTAGCAGCCAGTGCAGTGGCCCAGGTTTTTGACTCTCTGCTCTACAACCCCTTTAGTCGTTGGGCAGCCCATTCTCACTCCCAGGTCCAGGTTCCCTCTGCGTCCCTAAACTTAACTTCTATTATCCCTAGACATCCTATGCTTGACCTCATTACCTAAATTAACCAGGAATCCTGATCCCTAATATTAAGCACGGACCCCAACCCAAAGAACCCATGTGGCGCAAACCCAGAAAAGCCCCAAAGGTCAATAACTAACGTGAGGGGGTTACCCGACGCGTCAAAACCAGACGCAGAGGGAACCTGGACCAAGCGTCAGAATGTGACGAGACGGGAGAGAGAATGTGTTGCATCTGAAAACGTGGTGTCTGGACATACAAAAATGCTTATAACAAAAACTAAAACGAAAACTTCAGTTTTTTTTATTTATGTTTTTGTTTTATGTTTAGCTCTGATGAAGGGCTTTCCATCGGGACCAATGAGCTCCCCCAACCCGTGGACCCCCACCCAAAACAATAAATCTCTTCTGATGAGTTGTGAGTTCTGGTGTATTGGTGCATTGCGTACATGTGGGGGTCGTATTTGCTACCGTGTCTAGTTTATTTATTGATTTGATTTGATTTGAATTATTTAACAGGAAAAGATTATTAAAAATCAAGCCTGACTCAGCATGATTGCTGTTTTACAGCAGGTTCCTGTTCTGCAGCACATAAAACACTCAAATACAGCATCACAATCACATCATTATACACCATAGACACAAAGACAAACAAGCATACCAAATTTCAGGAAGGCAGCATTTGCAAAATAAGACATCTAAATATG
>NW_013953165.1:16720-23939 GCF_001266775.1 Austrofundulus limnaeus
GCTTGTATCCGGGACCTCGTTCTTTCGGTCATGACCCAAAGCTCATGACCAWAGATGAGGGTAGGAACGTAGATCGACCGGTAAATCGAGATATATGTCCATATCCAAAACAAATTCTCATTGTAAGTTTTCTAAATTGTTATAATGTGACGGGCTTTAATAACAATAAAATGTAAGTGGAAAAATTCCAACTAGGATTTTACTCTCTAAGTGAGCTAAAACATGAAAATGTAACATTTTTTAATATTTTATTTTGGTGCTCCGCAGATGTAAGATAATTATTCTGTTGAGTTGTTTTTATCACTACAACTATTGTATTTATTTTTTTCTGTAACTCAAATGTTTTTGTTGCTTCTGGTTGGTTTTAGTCTCTCACAAGGTTTGTAATCTTCAGAAAAGAATCAGTGTCAGCATCAACAGTGCAAGCTTTTCTCAGTTCTACAGTCCTGTCGCACACATTGTGAGTTTTGATCAGCTATGCACTAAATCAATTCATTAATGCTTTGTTAGTGTGGGGCTTTCACCAGTGACTGACATCAACTATTTTTTACGGAACCTCGAAAACAACTCGCATGCCCCGAGGAGCATAAATATTAATCCTTGACTCGTTTATTTGGTGCTCTGAATTATTTATGGTTGTTTTTATTTTATTTATTTTTATTTTTTGCGACTTGTGGAAAAGTGGAACAAACTTCCCAGAGCTGGTGGTTTCCTAGCCAAACTCCAAACATCTTGCTCGCTTCATTTCTCATTTTGTTTGATGAGCATCTGTCATCGGGACGCTTCTTCCTCCAAAGTCCCTGAATTTGTCCCAAACAGGCACCTTTCCTCAAACAGAGTTTCCTGTTTCTGTCCTTGTTGATCAGATCTGCTTGCTGCTCTCATAACTTTACGTTTGTGTTGCAGAACATGATATTTTACTACCTTTTCACTCAAGTTCTTCACGGTTGTAAAAGTTAGCCTCTCTTTCAGCAGTTATCCTACAGTGTCAGTATTTTTTTTTCCACCATTTTTTTTTATCAGTGCAGTTCCAAGTAATGCATGTGCAAATGTTGGCAGACTCTGACAGCCTGGATCTGGTCTCCAAGCTCTTCCCCTCAGTTGCTGGGAGTAACTGTGCAACCTAAAGGCTTTAAAATGAGCCTTTTCTCTGCATCGACTTATTTATTTAAACAGAACCTGATTGTCCTCATTCTGTCTGAATGACTGAGATGAAGCAGTAACTTCCTTATGCAACTTTGAAATCTATACCAGAATGCCCCTGCATGCTCACAACAAACGGCGAGGACTCCACGGATCCAAAGACTGCAGAGAAAAATGGGTCATCGGCTGCATTAGGGGGCCTTTTTAAAACACAAGAAYCTCCATCTGAGACAAGAAATTGAGCCATCACCCTCAGCGAGTTTCATTCACAGTTTTAAATTTCTCATTGTTTTCCTCCAAAAAGGCAAAAACGAGCCAGCACCCCCATGTGCGTTTGGCAGGAAAACAAAACCCGAGATTTTTCACTGCGTCGCTTCAGCTTCACTTCAAAGTCTGCAGAGGTGTTTTAATCTGCAAAGACACAGGAGTTAGAGGAAAGGAAAACAAAAAAATAAAAAATAAAAAATAAAAAAGAATCACAGCTCACGTTTCCTGATTTATCCCCAAAATCTGAGCTGCTGGAGGTGAAGTGTGGCAGCGCCTAAATGAGAGGTTTCTAAATGAAGCACAGCTGTAATTAGCACTAATAGCTCATCAGCTGCATCACCTCAGGGGGAAAGACTTCCAAAATGAGCTTCAGAAAACAGCCGGCTTTGGTTAGAACAAATTTCTAATGATTGGAAAAGGGACCCGAGGAGAACGGGTTACTCATTTCTCCTCGGATGATCAAAAGATGTGGGCGAACAATGGATCAGAGCCTGTTTTGGTCGTTTTAACAGTTGAATTATTGATACACGGAATCTGAATTTATTCTTAAAGTGAAATTAATATTGTACGTTTAATTTAAAAAATAGCTCAAACTGAAAATGTCTCATTTTCAGAGAAATAGCCTCCTTAATATTGATAAAGTTTCAGGTTTTCAGCTCCAGGTTGAACCCCAGTAATCCACAGGTCTTTGCAATCCTGCACGAAAAGCTGGTTTAAAAAAAATTAAATGATTTTGTGTTAATACTTTAATATCATTTCTGTTCCTTATCTGAAAGTAAAGCCAGCAGATGATTAGCTCAGTTTGCAGTACAAATGGGAGAAGGAAAATGTCAAGCCTGCTTTAGTCTGAATATAAAATAATCCATTATCTTGTTTGCATCTTGTGTTTAATCTTTAATTTGTATCGCGGCGTAAAAAGAGCAAGCTTCTGTTTACACAGGCTTCTGTAAGGTCTTAATGGGATCTTATCCACATTGTTTCTCAGTCCTAATCCTTGAGATGTAGTGTTTTAGATTTGTTTTTGTCCAGTTTAAATTAATGGAGCATTAAAGGATTCTGCAGCACTTGTTGAGATAATTAATTTTTTTAACAAGTCTGTTACTGTGTACCTTGAAGATTGAGAAATACTTCTAACTGTATCCCAGTTTCAATAAAAGAGATTTATATTTAAAAGTAGGAATTTTTACCATATCTTGACCTGCGGATTCTGGAGAGTATACAGTTCTGGTTCTACTGGATCTCTCCTCTGTCTTCGATACTGTTGACCATAGCATCTAGATGAACAGGCTTCAGGAATTGTTTCTTTTTCGGTAATGTTAAATTCAGTTGACCTGCCATGTGGGGTACCTCAGGGGTCTGTTCTGGGTCCAATTCTCTTTTTACTGTACATACGGTATTCCCTCTTGGCCAAATTCCTAGACAGCACAATGACATTTCTTATCATCTTTATGCTGATGACATTCAGATTTATTGTTTCTAAATTTCTTAAATTATCTTGTTTACAAAAATGCAATACTCATATCAAGAAACATTTAAATGATAACTTTCTGCAGCTAAACGAGACAACTGAGACTTTAATAATAGCCCCAGACAAAGTTATCCCAGATATCAGAAAACACATTGGCTTTTTAGAGAAGGAGGTCTCTGCAGTCACTAAGTAGGAGTTTCTTACTTTGTGGGAGGAGTTGGCCCAAGACGTGATTGGCCGGATTGACGGTGGGATTTGGAGAAGCAGGGGGCAGCTTGGTTGAATCAGGCAGGAAACACCTATAATTTTTAAATATAGAGATTAATTTTGATCATATTAATTTGATCCAATCACAATTAGGGCCAACTCCGCCCACAGGACAACATGTACTGCAGAGACTACTACTTAGCTTTTAAGGCTCTTCTGATAAATCAAGTTTTAGAAACTTGTGTGTCTTCTTTGATGTTGTTTAATCATCACTCTAAACAGTTAGGAACTGTTTTTATAACCTTAGGAACATCTCTAAACCTAGACTGCTGGTGTTTTCAGGCATGTAGCTATTAATATAAAAAATCATCAAGTTTAGCAAAACAGTCACATTTAACAATCATTACAGTTCTATCATAAAACTATACCATGTGTAGTGTAATTAAAATCAGTATATAACCTAAACCCCAATAATTCCTTCAATTCCATGCTTTTATCACGTCATGTTTAGATTTTTGTATTTTAACTTGTTTAAATAAATCTGCTTTGGATCACCTTCAGACCATGCAAAATGTTACAGCAAGACTTTTAACGGGCACCACTAGAAGATCACACATTACTCCAGTTTTGGCTTCTCTTCATTGCCAGTAAATATTAGAATTCATTTTAAGTTCTTACATTTACGGCCCTGCATGGTCAGGCCCCCCAGTATGTTGCTGACCTGCTAAAACTGCGTTCWTCTTCCTGAGGTCAACAGGTCAGAATTTGTTGGAAGATTGATTTATATGTAAAACGCTTTGTGATGTTTATCTATGAAAGGTGCCATATAAGCAGAGGTGCACATAACCGGTGCGCAGGTGCGCTTGCGCAATCAAAAAAGGAAAAAGCGCACCAGATGGGATGTCCTAAAGCTCCCTTGCGTACCTAAGATTGTACCTGATTGTCTGTCAAAACAACAGCTAGCAGGGCTCTAGAGTGCGACAAGTGTGGTTGCAAAAGCGACCTGATTTCTTAAAAAATTAAAAAAAAAAATAAAAAGAATCCAGCTGCACTGGTGTGAATGGATCGTTGTTCCACAGCTAGACCCTGATATAAGGATTAAACGGACACTGCCTTCAACAAATCAGATGAAGTCCAGAGCCGTTTTGTCCAATCAGAGCAGAGCAGGGCGGGACTTTCAGTGAGAGCATGTTTGGTTGAAGCAGCGGACATGCTCGAGTCGACTCGAGCTGCTGCAGCTATCAGTCACATCTCCTCCTGCACTTTGCTCCTGAACTACCAGAGACTTTGGTCTGTAAAACCTAACTTTTTATTAAATATATGTTCAGAATGTTGTTATTGAACAGATCTGTCCAACTCTGTGTGAGTGACTGAACTCTCCTCCTGAGAGACTGCTGTATGAGCACGTCGCTGCGCGCGCAGGCTCTCTGTGAGATTCACTGAGTTTTTCTAATTAAACCACATTAACTAACAGAACATTTGTTTGTCCCATATTAAAGCAAAAATGATTCTCTGTTTAACACCCCAGTCAAAAAAATTATATATATTAAAAATTAAAAACTTGCCATGTTCTCTAGGTGAAAGAGTTTTAAATCTCATATTGATTTATCATAAAGATTCACAAATTTCATTCACAATTTTATACAAAAAAACAAGGTTCTTGATGTGCTAAGCTTATTTATATTTAGGATCATAATGTGATACAGCTTTTCGGGGATAAATGTAATTTATTAAACGATCAAATATGAAGAATAAATAATTATATGAGCTCAAACCATCTAAATAATATAATATTTTTGAATAAAATAGTCTTTTAAAAAATAAATCAGTCTAACAATTAAAACATTTGTATGTTTAAGTTATTTTGCTCTGTGTGAAAGACAGATATTTGCTGCTTGGTCTGGAGAGTGTGGAAAGCTGGTTTAACCAAGGCTGAAGATGCAGAAGGTCAAACTACAGGAGCTGTCCATCCAAGGGACATGTGTAGTCTAAAAGACATTTAACCATGAAATGTTCAGTTTGTGATGTTTATATGACATACACCCAGCCCCTCGGACACTTAGGTAGTTTACAAAATTTATGCAGAGTAAAAGAATAAAATAAAAACTCGGTGGACTGATTTGACATGATGTCCTGAGACGTTGCAGCTGATAGGAGTCATAAAACAGAACAGGGGGACGTTAGAAGCCTGGACGCCCCTCTAGATAAATGTGTTAAATGAGTGAAGGAAAATATGAGTGAGCACAAAGCAACAACCCTAGGTTCTCCCCTGAGAACCAGACCAAAACGTTTATGTGAAACCCTGCATATAAGTAAAATTAACTTATTTACTTGCCCCGCCCCCCTCCCAGCCTGTGCATGCCTCGAGACCTGCCGCTGACCATCCAGTCCTGCGTCCTCCCCAAAGACTGCCAGGTGACCGAGTGGACCGAGTGGAGCTCCTGCTCCAAGACCTGCGTGGACCCCGAGTCTCTGAGGGGGAACCGAACACGGAGAAGACAGGTGCTGCAGTTCTCTGTAGGCCAAGGTGTGGAGTGCCCGCCTCTGGAGGAGCTGGAGTCCTGTGAACCTGAGGGTGAGAGCCTGCCGCCCTGCGCCAGGTGAGTTCCTGATGACTGACGGGACGGGCAGCCGGGAGGGCCTGGACATGGAGGTGTGTGTTTATGTCGTGATGAGATCATTTTCTTTGACTTTGCATTTTTAAAACCTGCTGGGATTTGGTATTACAGTCACGCCTCGGCTCGATACAGAGAAATCAGTGTTGGCTCAGGCTGCACAAACTTCCTGTTGACCTCCATTTACACATATCACCAGGCTAATTTTCTCTCCTGGGTTGCGCATGGCGGGGAGTGTGTGTCTGTGTGTGTTTGTGTTTGTGAGGCGGCATATGGAGAAAGAGAAGTATAAGTGCTTGGGCTGGAGCCAGGCACAAAGTAAAGGCAAATGGAGGGAGACTATAGGGCTATTTTGAATTCTCATACAGAGCAAACAAAGATTCAGGCAGTCAGATGGCTCCGTTTCAACCCGTATCGTCATTCCACATTTCCTGTCTGAGGAAAGAGTTACTCACWTCTAATCCCTTCTGAAAGATTATTGGATTTTCTGTCAGAATAGTCACAATAAGTCTGTGACACYTTAAGGTTTTATTTATATGTGGAAATAATGTTTGCTGCCAAGTTCTTTAACAGATTTTTATCACCTGCTGGCAAAAGCAAAAGGGCCATGCCATGTGTGTCTGTTAGCAAAATATCTCATGAAGTAATGAGCCGATTTTAATGAAACTCCCAAGAAGCGTTTGTTGAATAAACATCTTCAGCTTGGAGTTGACTCAATTCAAGATGGCCACTGTAGAAAACTGAAATGATCCAACATGAAAAAGACCACAGCTTTATTGGATTTACAGATATTGAGCTAAAATGTGGTGTGGTTGCAAACGTTTGCTTTAAACTTTGGGATAAACATCGTCTGTTAGCAAAATATCTCTTGAATCACTAGATGGATCAAACAGACCGTAATCATTAGATAACTAATCTATGACTATTTACCTTTTAGAGTGCACCCAATTCAAGACAACAACCACAGATAATTAATCTTAACCATCACTAAAATTGTTGTAACCGGGCCAGCCCGTGGCGTAGGCAGTGTAGGCAAGGGCTGAGGGTGCTGTTGGTCTAAGGGGCGCCACAAATGGGGAACAAAGAAAATGTAACTTTTTATATGAGGTCGACTGACATTTTAGGTCGAAATTTATGTTTATCTTCTTTCTTGCCAATATAAAAAAAACAATCTTAACTTAAAACTGTTAGTTTTTTTCTACATTGTTTGTTATCCATTGTTATATGTTTTGTTTGTTTTGTTAATAAATGTTTCTTTTTTAAAGGGGCAGTATCATGTAAAATCAACTTTTGAGTTTTATATCATGTTATAATATTATCCTCTCATCAAAAACATGCCCAGAGTCTTACTTTGACTCATTCATGCATGTTTGAGAAATCCTGTAGTGTCCTGAGGCAACAGGCAGGGGAGCAGAAACCGGTTGGGACTAGAACCTCCTTTTGGGACCAGCTCCTCCTCTGTGTCTCCAAGCTGATCCTTCTCATCACAGAGCACACACACACACACACACACACACAC
>NW_013953165.1:23949-31688 GCF_001266775.1 Austrofundulus limnaeus
CACACACACACACACACACACACACACACACACACACACACACACCCAGCCCTGTGCTGAAATGGGTGGGACAGAAGAGGAAGGAGGTTCTTAAAGAGACAGAGGCCAATTTCAAGGCATTTAGAAACAGATATGATGAGAAGACAAGTTATTTTCTATTTAAACATTTAAACAGCATTTTAATAACAAGAAGGTGACAGTTACTTTATTAAATATATGCCTGAGAAACACATAATATTGCCCCTTTAAAGTTCAGATAAAGATGAATTTCAGGTTAAAATTTGGTTTTCAGTGTTCTGTCTTCATAAAGTACTGATTTTATGTTATGTTATTAATTCAAAGACTTTAGTAACATTCTCTTCGAATGGCTGGAAAATGCTGAGTTTTGATTAGATCAAAGTTTTCCAGGGCTGTATACCCCTGGACCCCCCCTAGAGCTGCTTCAGTCCACAGCTGCTGGTTAACATGAACAGGTGTTCCTCATTGCTGCTGGCAGGTATGAGGTGGACTTCTGGTGTTCTTTTTCAAACAAATTATATTGTTAGCTATTTTAATTGGCAACCTGGTCTCTAAATATAAGAAATATCAAAGACAAAACTATTTCATTTGGTGTGAATGTCCATAAATTCAGAGAAGTTTAGAAAATTACACAAGCAGCAACACCTGAAATCTTGGGTTGTGTTGTAACTTAATCGGTTTTACATAAATTGAGCCAAAGTTAGATTTTTTTTTGCAAAGACTCATCCTCAATGCACATTCTGGCATGAAACAAATGCAGTTTTAATAACAGGCACTACTCACTGTATTAATTGGCAACTTTCTGTTTAATAATAAGCTGTTAAACTATTCTCTGTAGATTGTGCCTTTGATAAATGTTGAGGAAGTAAAATCCTGTCGCTCGAGTCTGAGCTTCTGAAGTTCTTTGGCCCAGCTCTAACCGAGCAACACTGGTTTTACCTGTGTCGACGCTGCAGTTACACGTGGAGGACCACCGAGTGGAGCGACTGTCGGGTGGACCTGCTGCTGAGCCAGCAGGACCGGCGGCGCAGCAACGTGACGGGGCTTTGTGGAGGAGGTCTGCAGACGAGAGAAGTTTACTGTGTCCAGGCCAACGCCGAGCTCCTCAAATACCTCAACGACCTCAGAGAAAAAGAAAAAGGTAAAGTTGGTCTTCGGTTGAAACTCTGTTCTTTTAACTTGGAGCCAAATCTTTTTATGGTCAGCACTGAACTGCAGACAGTGGACCCTAAACAATTAGTGGATTATTTTTGCTTGAAAAATAAAAATGATCCTTTTAAAAAGTTCAGCATATTTTGGTGGTATATCAGTCAGCATATCAGGAAAGAAAAACTGTTTTCTTTTCAGAGGCTTTCAGACGTATCTTATGGCTCATTCTTATTCCATTTATTTATTTCTGCTCACTGTTGAGGGTTGGCGTTCAACAGCCAGCACAAACCATGAGCATGACTTTGAACCCGTGTGTGCAAATTGGAACAAAATAAAAAGGTGAAGACTTTGAACAACCTGTAATTCTTTACAGATACAGAAGTTTTGTTGTTGTTTTTTGTGTGTGAGTGACTGAATGTTATGTGACAGAGCTTTATGTGCTGATCGCGTATACATATATTTAAGTTTTATCTATTAGTATTAACAGCTTTTTTCTATATGCAGTGATTTTCTTTTCTTTTTTACTGGCAGCAACACCGATTTGAAATGTTTGATATATATTTAGAACACTTTTCTCACCTCATTTCACTTCCATGAGGAGAAGAATTTGCTTTCTACTCCGTTCATTGAAATTCAGGTGGTGTCAGCCTGCACCACCCTTGAAAAACACGACCTCAGATCTTCAGTATAACTCTAAAACTGGTCATGGTGAAAGGCAGTAAATTTAGGCTCGTGACAACAGCGGGGTCTTGCAGAGAATATATTGTCACGTATAAATTTCACTTATGTTCCAGCAGCTTGTCCCCTGCAGGGTTCATAATCACAGTCAAGTGTTGGATGGGTCTCGTAAGGCCTGCCAAGTTTAGGTTTTAAAAGCAGCACACACACACACAAAAAAATGATGTAAATTAAACTTTTAGCATATGTTGCTGCAACAAGAACTTATAAATAGTTTTGGTTCATCATCTTTGTTTCTGTCAAAATTTGCAATTTATTCTGAAAACCGCTTGAGTACATACAGGGGCGGAACTAGTTTATTTTGCAAGGGGGGACACAGGTCTTTGTTTGTTTGTTTGTTTTTTTGTTTGTTTGTTTGTTTGTTTAATTTAGTTTTGTTTTTTATTGGAGGGGCACATACAAATAAAGAATCATTCTGAATTTGAAATTTCAAGATGGCCGCCACAGATAATTCCAAATAGCTTTAATTCAGCTGTTTTAAGAAATATTGAGCTCATCAGTGAGTAAAACTCTCTTTTACTTTTAATAGTATTTCTGTTTTTTTATTTCACATTTAGTCAGTCGTACAGGTAGTTTCAGTGTTTATAAGAGGATGTGTTAAAATGCTGTTTCTATGCAGGAAATACCAGGTAGAGCTCAGTGTTTATTAGCAGTGCTCAGTCAAAGCAATGAGACAAGGACCATGTTTAGTTAACTATTAAACTTCAAAGTTATCTACAACTGGCCCTTTGAGGGCCACCATAACGCTCATGTGGCCCTCGGTGAAAATGAGTTTGACAAAATGAGTTTGACCCCCCCCCCCCCCCCCGGTGTAGAAGTAGCCGAAAACAATCTTTACCAAATTCTACGTACTAATCAAAAATTCAAGATGGCCACCACAGCTAACTTTAAAACACTATAATCCAGTCATTTTAAAACTTATTGAAGTTAAATTCGTTGTGGAGTAGCAAAAAATGATCACATGCTAACTGTCAATGCTAATCCCAAATTAAGCTAACCATTAATGCTAATTTTACAAAGAACTATAAGTCAGCCATTTTTAAACTTACACGTGAAAATTTATATAGTACAGTAGTATCGAAAAACTATTTTTAACAAAATCTAAATGCAAATATAAATTTCAAGAACCCCACCCACTTGTTAATTATTTGGGGGTTGCACATTAGCTGCCAATTGTAGCATTAGCCACCCCTCTGGCTCTGTCTTTGAATATATWGTCTAAAATTTTAGCTGTTGTAATTATGAAAGTTAGTTTATTTAAAATGAATATTTGGTTCTTTGTGTGTTGAAAGTGTAGCTAAAGCAGCAATTATTTATCTTCGTCGTGACCTTTACAAGAGCCCATGTCAGTTCTGAATCAGGCTGAACCTGGAGCTGGTCTGGGTCACCACAACACCTTGATTCTTTTATTTTGAGACGTTTTACTGTAGATTAGCTGCTGTGTTTGGGTTTACTGGTGTTGTGACCCAGTTTAATCTGAGCTTCAGCTGTTGGACAGATGGTCTCACGTTTGACTACAGAATACTTTGTCCTACAGAGGAGTTCATGATTGGCTCCATGACTGCAAGGAGCCCAAACCATCACCCCTCCACCGTCATGCCTGACAGCTGGTATGAGGTGTTTGTGCTGAAATGCAGGGTTAAACGGCTCCACGTCATTAAAAAGAGACAGCTGAGATATTCTGGGCTCATCCAGCTGGGAGGAAATCCCAAAGGGATGAAGGGATTTCACATCCTCTCTGGTCCGGGTTCCCCCAAGAGGAGCAGGAGAGCGTCGCTGAGGTTAGGGATGTCGGGGTTTCCTGCTTGGATCTGCTCCCTCCACAACCCAAACACTTATAAATGAAGGGAACTGGATGAATTCAATTTAAATTTAGTGTTTAAATAAATAAGGACAGCGTAATCTCTCGTGTTTTATTGTTCACTTTAGATTTTGTTTACATAAGCTGACGAGTCTGCAGGAACCAGACAGGTTTTTTATGTCTTTATGTAAAAGAGGCTGTAAATTATTGAGGCAAACGTCACTTGAAATCTTTGAGCAGAGTTTCAGAGCTGCGATAACTGACAGGAAGACATGAAGGATCTCATTCATCCTCAAGAAGTCACTGATTAATTAACACAGATGTTTTTTTATTTTGGCGTCTGTTTGCGAGCATCGCTCCTCCTCGATGATTATCTCCATAAATAAAATATTAAATAACTCCCGTTCTGTGAAGTGCTCTTCCAAAGTTGATTGGTTCTCAGGAGGTTTTTTMGGCTACATTTGATCTATTCTGCAAATAAAGTCAACATAACTGTCTGATCAGATATGAAATCATTTCATTTCACAAGTGTTGCTAAACTAAATTAGATCAGAGACTCTTACATGCTTCGATTCTCCACACGAGTGCAGAAACTAAAAAAAATTTGATTCGTAATTCCATTACAAACACTTGCATTTGTACAAGCTGTTAAATTCACTCAGTTCAGGTCCAAATTTATTTATATTTATCATAAAATAACTTTTCTGGATCATCTGCTTGGTTTCTATAGAGCTTCGACCAGCTGACGTCTCTCAGTTGAAACCAAACGATTGTTCAGAAGAGGGATTTGTCCGTTCGTGTCCTGCTGCGACTCGTCGGTCACCACAAGTGCAAAGGCCTCCATTTCTGACACTTGTCAAGCCAGCTTAGAGTCAAAGCTGCCTTCTTAAGAGGGTGTTGAAGACATTAGTTCGGGCTAAGCCCGTGGAGACCGCTCACATGGGTCACGTGAGGGAGTGACGAAGTTTAAAAGGAGGTGAGGTGTCCGMCACAAACGTGTTAAATGTTGGGAGGATTTCTCTCACGCAACCAGGAGGAACAAAACAGAACAGATACTCTAAATGATTTGTTTTCATTTGAGCTGGGCTGTTTGGAATCTTAGGCAGCAGTTTCATCATAAAAGCTGAGATTATCTAAAAACTGATTGTGGTGAGTTTTTGGCTGTAAAACTGCAGTCACTGTTTAAGTCATTTCTGCAGCGACTTCAGCTCCAAAGGGTGACGTCAGAATTTGTAATCCTGCTTTCAAATCCTTACTTGCCTTTGTTGTTGCTCCAGCACAGAGAACCAGACCAGTTCTATTTCAGTCTCACCTCTGAATAACTCCTGAAATTTAAACTACAGAAGTCAGGATGCAGATTAGACATCTAATAAAAGGACCACAGCAGCATTTTTAAAGATATGATCTGCAGGAGTCATGAATTAAAACATTTATTTATTTTTAGGGTTGTGTTCAGAAAGATGTTTTGTAGATGAAYCACTGATGGGTTAGAAAACATTTTATATCACACTTAATAAAAAATATGTACTACAATCTCGAGTATTTTCAATACTATATGAATGAATGTGTTCCTTTTCAGTCATTTCACTCAGTACAACACACAGTTGTATATGGGACTCGCACGCCTTTAGACCGGTGACGTGGTGACGTTGAATGTCGGGTGACAGGCTCCGCCTTCACCCTATAAGTTCAGAGTCACCAGCGTCATTACTCAGTTTTATCGCCCTTCACCTCGCGATAGTCACCTCTAAACCTGAGCTCACATAGCTGCTGCTAGTTAGCTCAGCTTCTAAGGTTCTTAGGTTAGCTTTACTAGTGCTAACCGCGTTACCTGCTGGTTCGTGTGTCTGCCGCTCGACGCTATTTAAGTGACCTTTATTTTCTGCTGAAAATCTGTTTTGTGGTTCACGATGAGCACAAAACCACCTTCGAAGAAGCCGAAGTCTTCTGTTTGCCCCTGCCCTCAGGGGTGTGGCTTTGAGCTTCATGAGAAGGACCAGCATGAGGCTTGCCCGGCCTGCCTAGGAATCATTCATGCTTGACAGGCGCTTGTGGAACCTGAGTCCCGCCAGGCCTGTGCCGGACTTTTGCATCCGACACTGGAGAGGAGAGTGAAATTCCTGGAGAAAATGCTGGGGGAAACTGCTGTTTTCCGAAAAGACCCACTGCTCTCCGAATCCAGCCAGACGGCTCAGTCCGATGAAGACGAGGATTTGGCGGTCGAAGCCCCCGCTGCTAGCTGGGCGGACCAGATGCAGCACGAGGCGGCCTCACCCGACATCGAGGGGGGCGAGACCCAGTTTCTACTGGATCTAAACCAAGAGGAGGACGATATTCTACAGATGGAGCAGGAGGTTCTCAGTCTGTCTGAAGACGACGAGGAGCCGTGCCCAGCTCACACCACCCCCGCTGCTGAGAGGGTGGACCAGGATTTGTCCTTCTTGTCCCTGTGCCACCGAGCTGCTGCTAAACTGGAGGTACAGTGGCCCGACCCCCCACCTGCTCAAAAGCCGTCGAGGTTCGCAGGGTTTTATCTCCCGTCTGAACCGGCTGATGTGAAGCACCGTCTGCCTATGTTTCCGGACTTTGTGTCGGAGCTGACGTCTTCCTGGAGCAAACCGCTGTCCATCCGCGCATTCGTGCCCAGACAGGGTCAGTACTTGGACGTGGAAGGGGCAGACCAAGCTGGCCTGGTGGCCATCCCTCCGATGGAGCCTTCTTTAGCCGCTTATTTGGTTCTGTCTCACAACCAGGGTGTGAGCAGGCCCACCCTGCTCCCTTCCAAYCCCTGCAGATTCTCTTCGGCATAGCTGGAAAACAAAGCCCAAGGTAACACCGCCRGTGCGCTGAGCTCCGTCACCATGCTTCAGACCTACCAGGCCATGGCCTTGGCTGAGCTGGCAGCTCAGATGCCGCAGGAAAAACCCCTTTTACCCCTGCTGAACGAGATCAGACTGGCGTCAGACCACATTCTACGTGTGTCCCATTGTGCGGCGCTGGCTCTGGGGAAAGGAATGGCTTCTACTGTGGTGGCGCAGAGGCACCTGTGGCTAACGCTCTCAGACGTTCCCGACAAGGACAGAGTGGCCTACTTGGATGAACCGATAACGCCTACAGGACTGTTTGGTCAAGCGCTTGATGTKATCCAAACCAAATTTGAACAGAGGAAGAAGCAGGCTGAGGCACTTCGCTGCATCATCCCCAGACGCGACGCGAGGCCCAAGCTGCGGGCGACAGTCAATAATGTTGTCTCTTCCCCATCCAGTGGAGGGCAGCAGCGACACGTCTCCAACAGTAAGGCAAGTCAGTCGCTTAGCAACGCAACTCCCTCTCTGGCGCGCATGCGCACCCTCTCCATGTGTACAGAGAACTGTTGCTATGGGTTACAGGCTGCAGTTCCGCGTCAGGCCGCCTCGCTTTCGGGCCATTGTAAACACAGTGGTGACAAACGAGGCAGCTGCCATTTTAAGAGAGGAAATTTGCACGTTGCTAACAAAGAGAGCTATTCGAGCGGTTCCAGCTGCAGAAACACAAAAAGGTCTGCACAGCTGTTATTTTCTTGTTCCAAAGAAAGGGGGCGGCCTGCAGCCTATTTTGGATCTGAGAGTGTTAAACCGGTACCTTCAAACATACAGGTTCAAAATGTTAACGCTCAAACAGCTAATTCACTCGATCAGCCCGGGCGATTGGTTTGCGACCATCAATTTAACAGACGCCTATTTTCACAGCAATTCACCCGGAGCACAGAAAATATCTCAGGTTCACCTTCGAGGGTGTAGCCTACGAGTACCTGGTGCTACCGTTCGGTTTATCGCTAGCTCCTCGCACCTTTTCAAAGTGCGTAGAAGCTGCGTTGACTCCTCAGGGAAAGGGGGGTCCGTCTGTTAGCATATTTAGACGACTGGGCTCTGATCGCAAGCTCCAAGGAGCAAACATTAGATCAGCTGTCTCAGGTTCTGTCACACATTCAGGAAACACCCAGAAAAGTCTATTAACACCAAGTCAGCAGTTTTCGTTCCTCAGACTAGAAATC
>NW_013953165.1:31698-44065 GCF_001266775.1 Austrofundulus limnaeus
TTTTATGTCTGCGGTGTTGCACAAAAAACTACCGAGTGAGTACTGTTTTAGATGCAACACCAAGCTGATAAAGTTGAGAATTGGTGTCATTTGTGGATAAAATGCATTCAAAATCCAAAAAGCGTCTCATGGAGGAGATTAGAAAACTTTAAGATACGTCAATGAAGGAATATAAGGACTTTCAGCGAGCCACAAATTTGTTGGAGGAAATCGCTCAGATCCTGAGTAAAGTAGTTCTTTTCTTTTTCATTTGTTGTTTTAAAGCTAAAATTCAAACTGTCTCTTCCTCCTCGTCTTTGACATCATGACTGAAATTGAGAGGAATTAAAGAATTTTTCCGGCGGTCAGTACGCTCAAGTATGAAGTTTCAAACATCTGCGGACAACATGCACGGAGTCCGCACGGCTCACGGACCACACACAGTACGTCCGAGTATGTGGGAGCCTTTACTTCTTACTATTTTTTACGTATTACTTACATAATGTTTACTCTTTACTACTTACTTCTTACTATCTACTACTACTGTAATGTTTACTATTTACTACTTATTTATTACTATCTACTACTTCTATAATGTTTACTATTAACTACTCACTTACCTCTTACTACCTACAACTTCTATAATATTTACTATTTACTACTTACTTACTTCTTACTATTTTTTACTTACTATTTACAAAATGTTTACTATTTACTACTTACTTCTTACTATTTCTTACTTACTACTTACAAAATGTTTACTATTTACTACTTACTTCTTACTATTTCTTACTTACTATTTACAAAATGTTTACTATTTACTACTTACTTCTTACTACGTACATACTATTTACTTACAGACTACTTACTTACTACTTACTTTCATACTTACTACTTAGTATTTATTACTTTCGTACCTACTACTTTCTTACTACTTACTGGGGTGGCTGTGGTGGAGTGATTAGGGGAGTTATCTCATAACTGGTAGGTTGCAACATGTGAAACATGTTACAGTGAGATTTAATATGATGCAGTACAGAAGTGATGCATCGCTGTCATCATTGCTTAATAATTATTTAACATCAAAACATTGTAATCTTCTGAAGGCACTTCAGTGATTGTTGTGTTGCAGTTAATAGCGATAGATGCAGCAAAGTTTGTATTTATTCAATTAAAACAATTGCTACAAATTGCCGCCTCAAATGTTTTTTGATGCTTATTTAATTACTCTGGTTTTGCAAAGACATTGATTTAGTTTATAACAAATGAAGAAAGAACTAGCAGCGAATCGGGATTGTTTATTACAAGTCAGATTGATCTGAGCTGCATTGGTTTTTGTATCAGTTCTAATTAAAGAATAATGAGGCTGGTAGCAAAGATTAGATCCTTCAATTGATGCTGACACAAATAATCCTGTATGAAGTACGGAAATAATGTATATTTTATGAAAATTTATGTTTTGTTTGTTTTTGCTCTTTCAAGATGAAGAGCTTAAACTAAAGAGGAAATAAGAAAAAAAACCTGAAAGAGAAGCTCCTCCATGTGAGGAGCTCATTTAAAAACCTGTTAAAGATTCATACATACAAGCATGTAGAGGAAAGGGCTCCATGGCTGCACCAAAAAAGAGAGTCGTGTGTGAGTTTGTACGAGCATGCACGTGGACGGAGTTCTTATCGTCTTGGCGCAGGATTTTTTTCTCCATCAGGGGGTAATCTGGCAGAATAACAGCGAGGCAGACAGCGGCTGAGGGAACGGTGCTGCCGCCGCTACCAGCGCTCTCCTCCTCGCCCGTCTCACACATTAAAAGCATGATGCAAAAGGGCGGAAGAAACCCCTCAGGCTGGGATTTAAAATCAGCTTACCACTTCCTGAATCTTAACCCTAATCTTTACATTGAAGTAGCTTCGATCTGACCTCAGATCAGTGTTGAACCCAGCACTTATTCAGCTGAAGCTCCATAACTTTGGGTTTGGGTGTAATGGAGCAGATGGAATCCTGATTCCTACAAGACCATTTAAATAATTTTTAATAAATTAAAGTCACATTTTGTTGAGAAAAAATGGTCAATTTGTAACACTTTCATTTACCCACACCAACAGATTACAACAGGCTTGTTTAATTAAGACTTTACAGTCTTGTCCAGTCAGTGTTTAAAAATTCATGCTCATGAATAAAACCAGCTTGTAACAATATAAATCTAAACCGTTCCTTTACCTTTTTGTTTGTTTATTCATAAATAAATCTTCCATTTAGAGGGCATTTTTCCTGATGGCTGCAGAAGCATCTTAAAATTAACCTTTTTGCTTTTTCCATCCTGGCTGTTGATCAGATCATAATTTCCACAAATATGAGGAAAATTGGAGAAGGCTGTAGGCGAGTCTTAAAGAAGGAAGGCTTAAAAGATTATTTGAGGGAGAATAACAGATGTTTCTTGTGATAAATTCTTCAAATCCAAATTGTCAATTCCTTTAAAAGTTTATGAACAGAATATATCAAAAGCAGCTTTTTAAAATTTGAACTCATGTAGGACCAAAATCACAGTGGGAGACATTCATGTCTGAAGATAAAAAAGAAGTTATTCTGCATTTATTTATTTGTTTTATGACTTTGGGTTATTTAAAAAAGGCTAAAACATGAAATAAATGTTGCAACAAAGCATAAAGCCACCAAACCTTTGTTTGTGTAAGGATCATAATTATTAAGTCATCATGATGCTTTGCCTTATGTAGAAAGTTATTGAGGGGGTGGGGTCATTTTAAGAGTTTTTAATTAACTGTTGATTCAGGAAGCTCTGCTGTTTTTAGTGCTTTTGAAATCCTTCTATTGCCTTTGATACGTGAACCATAACATCAAACCATCAGAGTTTTATTCTGGTTTATGTCTTACCTGACAAATAGGAGTGCTTCTGGAATGCCTCCCCGACTTGTGGAGTCCCTCAAGGCTTTATAGTTGGTCCTCTACCATTTAATCTTTACATGTTGCCTCTGGAGTCCATTGATTCCTTTTCACTGTTTGCTGACATTTAAGTTTAACAGGTTTTTAATTCAGACTATAAATCCACTCCTGAGTTATTTATTTTAACACTCTGTATGTTGGTTTAGATAAATCATCACTGCGTTGCTTAAATGCTGTCCAGAATGCAGCAGCTTGTCTTTTGTTACTAAAAACATGAACATGTGTCTCCGGCTTCCAGTTTACTTTAGGATTGAATTTAAGATTTTACTGCTTAGAGGACCACAAATAGAGCCTTGATGGACTCCACAAGTCAGAGGAGCATTCCCCTAAATGAACAGAAAACTACTTTTCTGTTTATTTAGCAAGTTCTAAAAGGTCTGGGCTAAACTTTTGATGTATGTGCTATATAAATAAATTGACATAGACAAAAACAAAATCCATGTAAAATTTGTAGACGATACAACTTGAAAAGGCTTTTTTTTTCTCTGTTTGGCTAAATAGAAGTGATCTTTGTAACTCTCAAGAAGGTGACAAATGCAGACCTTACACTTTCTCACTAAAAGCAGCTTTCCGACATGCACTTTCCTGCTGCATCTCCAGGGGTTTTTAGAAGTTGTCAGAAACCTGTGTGGTCTGCATCAAAAGGCAGGTTCTGCAGACGACACAGCGGTATCAAAACCTGGCAGCGTGATGACAAGACCCCAGGAAGCCGAGCACAGTCACGTCTGGCTCTGCTTCATCATTTAAAAAAAAAAAGCTTTAGAAGCATCTGTTTTTTTTTTTTTTTTGATTGTGTAAAATATGCCAAGTTTAAAAATATCCAACTAACGCTTGAAAATGGAGCAGATGAAAAGATTTAGGGAAAGGCTGAACTCCTGTTAACTGAAACTGAGTCTGGTTTGACAGCAGCAGAACAAATAAACCCGACTTCATGCTGTGACGCTGAGACCAAAGAGGTGATTAGATTTAAGTGTAAAGCGGTCCGGGTTCTGAGGCCCGGCTCTCCTGCTCCTGCTGTTAGTCTCTGCATGTCTTCGGTTTGCAGTTCCCCCTTCACTTGGCTCTGTCTGCATGTTTGATAGTGCCTCCATCTCCTCGCTGTGTGCGTAGCTAATAGAGCTATTTCCCCTGTAATTGCAGCAGGTCAGACCCAAAGACAGCAGAAGCCTAGTGTCCCCCCTCTCCTCTCCATCACCTTCCAGATTACAGGTAGGTGATCTTAGTCACGCTGATACGAAGCTTTAGCCTCTCCCCTGATGAATGCCTCCCATTTCCTGTTCCTTACCGAGGTGCTTTACTTTCCCTCGGCCTCCTGTGCTGCCTTCTTCCTCCCACTTGTCTTTTGTCCTCTAATTTCCTCCAGCTCTGCTCACTTCACCTCCACCACTGATCAGCGATTACTCCTCCTGTCTCATCCTGTTTGCTGTGCCCTCGTTTCTCCTCTCTGCCCTTATTTCACTCCTGTTTGATCCTTTTTATATTCTCTTTTTTAACTTTCAGTTCTCTTTATGTCATCTGTACAAAAACAACAAAACAGTCAGTCTATAAATCCAGTTCAGTCTAGATTAAAATCTATTTATAGTCAYTTCCGGATGTGTATAATAACAAAGTACATTAATTAATAATATAGTACTTCAGTAATCTGTTTGGCAGTTCTGTAATTTGACCATATATTTTTCTTTAAATTGTAGCTTTAACTTTTATTGTGTTACATTTAAACACAAAAATGATACTTTTACTTCMTTGCTTTGAACTTTACCACCTCGTTACACTTTTAAATACGAACAGAGCTCATCATGAAAGGAGTTATGCACTCAAAAGAAAAGACTTATGTCAACTGGTTCCACTAAATCAAAGTAAATCGTTTTAGTGGAACCAGTTGACATAAGTTAAGTAAACTCAAAACAACATTTCTTAAGGTCCTGTCACATGAAAGTTTAGACAATTTATGAAAATTTTAAAAACATCTACTTGATGGTGGAATTAAAAAAATTAACTAGAAGCCTCTTTTAGGCATGTACATATTGTAATGCTAGCAAAATGATCAAATATAACTTTCATTCGTAATTTAGACAGAAAATGTTTATAAGTTTTCTAAAACTTTTACTACTTTTACTTTTCCTGATTATTGTGAGCAGTTTTATGACTTTTACTTATTTGTGAAATTAGTTTTTACCCAAGTCATTTTTGTTGAGGTATTTTTATTTTTTCATGTATTTAATAAACCTCTGCTCAGTTCATTTCTTATTGTGACTTCTCACACAGTACACTAAAAAGTCAGAAAACAGATTGTTGGGTTTACTTTACCAAATTATGTCAACAATTTCCACTCAAAAAACTGAGTTAAATGTAAATCAACTTTCACGTTTTCTTTAAAAAAAATAAACGTAAAAGTTGTTTAACACTTATCTCAGTTGAGTGGTTTGGTAAAGTAAATCCAACGATCTTTTTTTTTGAGTGTAGCTCAAAAAGCCAGCAGATTGAGTCAAAAAATTTAAAACTGAGCTACACTTTAATTAGACAGAACAACTTCTTTTGACAGCACYGCACATTTAGCCAGTTTAGCGCGGCGCACAAGGAAGCYGTAGGTSCGGTAGAGCGTTTTCCGTGCATGCGGCGCATCCAAAGCAGCCGACGCTCGAGTTCAAAAAATTTAACATTTGCTGCTCGACGCTCCGCGTCAGCCAATCAGGGAGGTTCATTTTTCCACATGACAGTTTCCTGAATGTTGCCCACTAACCTGAAACAGATGGACATGKGRTCTTTAGCTGAAATRGACCGTCTGTAGTTGGTGTTCTGGCTGGAGATATCAGCACCGATGCAGGTCAGTAGCTTGTTAAACTGACCGCGTGGGCTCGGGACAAAAAATAGTTTGTCAGCTCGCAGTTCCTGGAGTGGCYAAACCAACCGAACAGACCGCCTCTAAATCATCTGGTGAGTTAATTATCTGCTGTGCGTAARGTTCGTTTGCTCTTAGTAAATAAAGCAAAGCCATTTTCTTTATTTTATCTTTATTTCACTCGTCATTAAAGACAGACCAGAAAAAAAACCAACACTCTCCTCCCTCTTCAGATGAGCATCTAGTCTGTCCCCGGTCTGAACGTAGTGTGTCCAYCTTGAGGCGTTGGGRGCATTTTTGCTGCTCAAAATGAGTTTGGTGTGAACCCGACTTTAGAGAGGACAGAATATAGGGTCAAACATTTTGGGCAAAAACGCTCCTTAAATTCATCTGTAATTATTCTGTTTCTTCAACTATTAAACGCTGTGTCCTCACGGGCAGGATGAAGACTTATGGTGAATTAAAATTTACTCCCAAGTCCCTTTCCTTAAAACAACCCTCTAAAGACACCGAGGCTTTAGTTGTAGACAGGTTAATCCTGGATCTTTATGGACCTTTTGTTTTCACCGATCCAATGAATGAGCATGGAGGAGAATAAATGAGATCTAAACTTTATATATTTTAAACTCCCTGCTTGTCCCTGACAGGAAAGAGACACTAAATCCTGGAGCTGTCAGGTGTTTCTATGAGAACACAGCAGAAATTAGCCATTAAACTACTAGATTATAGTCTGAGTCATCTCAGATTAAATGAAATAATCTGTCAGGGCAGTAAGACAGGTAATAACTGCAAACAGAGTTTACTGTCCATGTTGGCTTTTATTGAGCTCAGGAAACCCAAACCAACCCAAGTAGTTCTCCTCCATCTGTTCATCTTTACAGTCGTTCTTTCCTTTCCCCGTTTCGAACATAACAGCRTTTCACAAAATAAAAACCTTCAAGAAATGATTCAGATATTGATTTTCACAGCAGCTGTTTTTGTATCTGGAACCACTCAGAGTGCTGCAAACATTTGGCTTCAGCGTTTAGAGCTGTTGCCAAATCAAAAACAGCGCTGAGCATTATTACWACAAACTTCTGGTTTTCTGTGAGAAAAACTTTGTTCCAAAACAGAAGAAAGTGAGACACAAGACTTTTTTCTTTTTTTTACCTCTGTGGACCGAGCTGCTCTCACATCTGGGAGTTCCTTCCTCCGTTGTCAGTTTTGTAGAAAAGAATTGAGCTCYCTGGAGAACGAACTACAAATGGACTCTGAGAATTTACAGATTTTTCTTTTTCTCTTCATCAGATGGAGTCTTGAGTTGTGTTGGTCCTCAGTTTAATATTCATAAACACAAAGTAACGAGTGAAGCCTCCCTGTAGCTCACGCATTAACAGCAGATCAACAAACTTAGTATTTGACTTTCAGCTGCTGCGTTACAGGGAATTCAACGTTTTGCATTTCAAACCTTGTCGCCAGTTTTCGGGGACTTGTGATWCGCCTCTCCTGACCTTGTGAGATTTTTAAACTCTCAGATGTGCTGCAGGAACAGATGAAATAATGGAAATGAAGAGCCTCAGGTTTAACTTGTACAGAACATGTATTGTATGAGTTCTTTAGAGCAGAGGTGTAAAATAAATCTGTTTGAAGAGAGATCAACGCCTCAGATTCTGAGGGGAAACGAGCCCCCACAATCTGAATCAGTCTTTATTTATTATGCAACATCTGACGCCTCYAAGTTAGTTTTACAAGAGTTAGATTTCCTTCTGAAGCTAAAACATGATGTTCCTGCTTCCACAACAGATGGTGCCAGATCAGGCTTTTGTTTTTCCCCAGCAGTTTATAATTAAAAAAAGTCTCGTCACACAAACAGGTTCTGATTAAATGTGATGTTGTGAATTCATTACGGGCACTTCTTCTCAAGCAGATGTGATTATAGGAGGAAATAAAAACACTTAATAATATATTCTTTATTAAAATGCAAAACAAGACTTCCAGCTAACATTTTATTAATAAACGTGTTCATTTACCCGCTTCTCTCGGTTTATTTAACAAATCAAAGACAGATGGGCTTTGTGTTTTATAGAACTTTATTTTTAAATAACTGCAGCGGTTCTTAAAGTGCGTCYGGTCCGCTGCATGGGACACAAAACATCCAAAAAACATCTATTTTTWAGTAAACAAAAAAATGATTGTGGTTTTATTTTGTAATAATAACATTGTTTGTTTGATTTTATTGTAATGTTTACATCTTTTGGTTCCCTAAATTGGGGTCGGGACCCATTTGTACATCAATTTATAGTCAAATAAATAGCTAATAAAATATTTTCATCATAATTATTGACAAAAAATGCAATAATTATAATAATAAATAGCATCTGAGGTCACAAGTTTGTGCAACTGTTATTTTGTGAACCYGAAACTAAAAAGCTTGAAAACCAACAACTGTAAGGGTTTTTGTGGGTTGGAGGTTGAAAAATCTGAAAACGTCTGATAAATAATTTGATTTAAGTTTTAAAATAGTATGCATGGCCTAAAATACAGTTTTGCAAGAAACTAATAAAAAAGTAACRGTTTCATTTTCAAAAATTGTTCACTCAAAATGTGTCCTCACGGCTCACAAACGCTCCGATTTTAGCGGGAAACTCAAACTGCTACAGCTCAGTGAGAAATGAGATCAAATCTAACAAATCTAGACGTAAATACCTTCAAGCAAAAACTAAATCATCAATTTTATTATTTTTAAATGTTTTTAATGTCAAAGCAAAAAATGTTCAGAGGAAAAATGTTTCTTGTCCCTTTCTTAATAAATTAAATGTAGTAGTTTTTTTTCACATGTATTTGGTTCAACATGAAGTAAAAGATTTGACAATTTGTGACCTTTAAATGTGGCYTTGAAAGCACATGCTGGTTTCTTTACAAGTCTTTTCATTAAAGCTGAATCAGCTGCAGCGTTGCTAAAGTTTCACTCTTTAATCCTAACAAAGAATCTAACCTGGAACATTAAATAACATTTAGACAGATGGGTGTAGGGCTGGGCGGTATGACCCAAATTTTATATCACGGTATTTTCAACAATTACACCGGTTTCATGGTATTTGATGGTATTTTTTTCCTCACAGCTCAGCTGATAATAAAATGTACAAACTTTGCTTATTGACTTTTTTCTTTTACTGTATCTCTGTATCGCTGTTTTCCTCCTCTTGTACATCTTTTCTTCTTTGCCTGGTTGTAGARAGTAATCATGCATTTAGGTCCGATCGTGAAGGGTTGAGAAAAAAAATCATTATCTTTTCTATCGTTACACGTTAATAAAACTTAAAAGAACGAATCAATTTGCACACCAGTCAACTTCGCTACACTACAAAACTACTTCCCCCCGGGCTTTTCACAATAGAAGCACGCTAGAGTCTCAATGCATTAACGTCTCCGTTATAACGTAGCTCGTTAAATCTAATTGTGCACGTCACTGAAGAGTTGTTTACTATTCAGCGATGGTGAAAACGGGATGCTTATTTTTTACGTCAGACCATATAAGCGGCAGAAACGCACCACCCCTAGCCAGTTGTTCCAACAATAACGTTAGCATGCTAATGTGCTTAGCGGTGCTGCGAGGAAACGTTCCGCACATGTTCAGTCTATACCGGTATTCAGAAAAGTCATATCATAACAAAAATAAAAACCGGTTTTCGGTACAAAACGGTATACCGCCCAGCACTACACGGGTGCAAATAATAAATATAAAAGTTYAAGAATTTACACTTTTTGCAAAAATGCAGAATGCTTATCTATAAAGAAAAAAAGGACGAACAAAAAATATTTGTTGTAAAATAGCCTAAAAGCTGAAATGAGCAGAAAAGTAGCTGAAAAGGCTGAATCTAGCTCAACAAATCAGAAAGAGCATATTTTCTGAATTAAGCAGTAAAAGCTGAWATTATCACAAAAGGTGGGTTTAGCTGAAAAAAGCACAAAAAATCAGAAAACAGGTGTAAGAAGCATAATAAGCTTAAATTAGCAGAAAAAGCCAATAGATGTGAATAAAATTTTWAATCCATAGAATAACTGAGGAGCAGAAGAGGCTGAATAGCAGAAAAAAGGAAAAAAWTGCTAAAATGTAGCATAAATTGCTGATTTTTAAAGATCTTCTCACGGTTTTTATGTTTTGCATGCAGATATATCTGTTTTCACAGAAGTTTATGAGCAGTTCAGTTGTGTYTTACCAGATGCATCAAGTGGCAAAACTTCCTTAATTCAACATGACGCRATGAGGAGAAATAGAAGCCAAATAAAACCTGCAGGAACAAACATGAGCCAGGATGTTTTCATCGTGAGGATTCTATCCTCTCTTCCTGTCCGCTGAGAGCTGGGAGGCAGAGCTCCATGTTTTACGTTGCTATCAAGGTGCTGCACGAGATAATCTTTGCTAATTTATCATCTTGACATGCTAACAGGGAGGGGATAAACCAAACAAAGGCTTGATAGAGTCTACCTTACAGACATGTTTTCTATTGTTACTCCTCATAGTTTAAATCTGCTCTCTGTAGAGAGATTTTAATGCCAGAAATAAGCATGTTTGCACCTGTTTAAAACATCTTAATCTATTTTTTTCTTTCCTGTTACTCATTTTCTGTTTCTTTCTGTTAATATGCGCAGCTTCCCGCCCAGTGGAAAATAAACTGTGTAAGGGTCCGACCCCAAACAGATCCCAGCTTTGCCAAATCCCCTGTCCCATCGACTGCGAGGTGTCCCCATGGGGGGCCTGGGGTCCGTGCATCTTTGAGAACTGTGATGATCAGACTGGAAAGAAAGGTACGTTTCCCAGGGGAGGAGCTAGACTTTTTGTAAGGGGGGGCCAAGTTTTTTTTTGTTTTGTTTTGTTTTGTTTTTTTGGGGTGGGGCATGTAAAAAATAAAGAAAAGCACTCAAGATGGCCGCCACAGCTAATTTCAAATGTGGAATGTAGCTAATGCTCGATTCTAGTCCCAATTTAATAACCATAATGTCAATTTTACGAAGAGCTATGATTCAGCCATTTCTAGACAAACAAAGCAGAAAATTTGCTTAAATTTTGCCAAAAACAATCTTTACTAAATTCTAAATGCTAATCAAAAATTCAAGATGGCCACCACATTTAACTTTAAATGGRTATAATTCAACTGACYTCTGTTGTGGGGCAGCTAAGAATGATCCCAAGCACATGCCTACTGCTAATAATGCTATTGCTAATTTTACAAAGGGCTGTAATTCAGCCATTTTGTAAGCGTACACAGCAGAACATTTGTGTAGCAGTAGCTGAGAAACAAAATCTGAATTAAAATACAAAATTCAAGATGACCACGAATGCAAATTTGAAATAGGTACGACTCAGTAATTTAAAAAATAATGAGCTGAAATTTGGTATTATTCTTTTTTTCTTCACACCGATATGTTTTTTACTCGTTTTCTGTTCTAACTGCCCATCTTTAAAATATCACATGGGCGTGGCACCTGGGGTGGCCAATCAGGTGTCGGGTGCACTTGKCACCCCAACCACTCCTCTGGCTCCGCCCCTGCCTTTTCCACCTCATGGTTTTTGTATTTTATCCTATCTTTGTGTTACTTTTTATTGATTTAAAGAAAACAGAGCAGTGGGTCATCTTGTTAAAATATTTACTTGTTACATTAGAGTGGGGATAAAAAAGTAGTTCAAGATCAAATCGTGAGAAATAATTTTCTGGTTACTACCTGCAGCTGTCTGTCAGACAGAAAATGAAGGATGTGACTGAAGATGAATGTCTTTACTTTCTTTTTTGATGAATTCCAGGTTTCAAACTGCGGAAGCGACGGATCACCAACGAGCCGACGGGAGGCCCGGGGAACTGCCCGCACCTGGTGGAGGCGATGCCGTGTGATGAGCCCAGTTGTTACAACTGGCAGCTGCTGGGTCTGGATAAATGTATTCCTGATGACGGCAGGCCGTGCGGTCCTGGTACGCAGCTGCCGCAGGTCCAATGCATCAACAGCAACGGTGAGGGGAGAAAACTGAATCTCATTGTTCAAGCAGATGATGCGATTTTTGCAGAGTGATGAGCTGAGCAGATGCAAACGATGGAGATTACCTCGTGCTTTTAGACTCGAGCAAGTCGTTTGTTCAGATTAAACTCCTTCCTCCTTACAGATGGCGTTTGTTGGTTTCATCCCTGGGCAGGGTTTTATTTTTCACTCCAAGTAAAAAGTCAGAAAACCATCAAGGTTTCCTGTGTGCAAGAGATTTCCATCACACAGTTTCTGAATATTTATTAGGCTTTATAAGGAATCCTCTTCATCTCTTCCTGTTTAAACCTGTCTCACTTTAACGCTCGTTTGACTCGGTCTTGTTGCCACTCGCCTGCCGTCTGCCTCATTACAGTCGTCCTCTTCTTTACGCACAATTAAACTGCATCAATCCTCTGTGGCCTGGAGAGATGGAGCAGCTTCCACTCTGTCTTTTAATGCTGGTTCTTTATCATCTGCACTTATGAAAGCTGGGCAAACACCTGTGTGTTTGTTAGCCTGTTAGCAGGGGTGGAGCTAGACTTTTTTGCAGGGGGTGGCCAAGATGTCTTTTTAGCGGGGCACATACTGTATATATATATA